>NC_087062.1:40093787-40120814 GCF_963678635.1 Symsagittifera roscoffensis
AAAAGACTTTGAAAAAATATGATGACACAATGAAAGGAGGATAACCTAAGTTAAGTCACGAACATTAATTCGGCTTTCTTGGAATTCGGCTCGAAATTCGAGGGGTACTCTTCTGTGTCAGAATCAGTCAATTTTTTCGCTGAGTTCTCAGAGTCAACCATCGAAGATCGTCTGCTTTCCTAGTTGGGGGAAGAAAGAAGAAAGTGGTGGTGTTTTTGATGAAACTTTGAGCCCCAGTATGCAAAGATCCCAGTGTTAAGATTGTAATCTCGATGAATGGTTTGCCACTTTCTTCTAAGAAGTCCATTTCCTGGGCCTGTACTTGTGTTTTGACTTTTAATGTCGATCAGGTGCAAGTTTGTGACCGGAATTTTGCGGTCGAGAAGCATTTTTAAGCGGAAAATTACCGGAAAATAACTTCGGCTGAGAAAGTTAAAATATAGGCCAATCAAAGTCGAAAAATGCCCAGTTTTGGTCGAGAAGGCTCGATTAATTGAGGGTGAAGATGTACCCCCCTGAATCCGCTAGTGCGACGAACACATTCGTCAGCGAGGTGTGCTCTGAGCATATCTTCATACCGAAAAAGAAGACATTTCAGAGGAACTCTTTTCACTTAATAAGATCTGTTCACTTACAAAAATTAGTGAAATTTCCTAAAACACCAATGTTCAGACCTACATTTTTTAGATCAATGGACGCCACTGAAATTGAGCTAAAGATTTGAAAAAAATTTCCGCATAGAAAGTTGAAAAATATTTCAATCGGGTGGAGCAAAATCGAGCAAATTTTTCTTGGGCCGAGAAAGTCAAAACATACCAATTTTTGGTCGAGACAGTCGAAACTTTCCGAATTTTAGTCGAAACGATCCAAACCAAAGTCCAGCTTCTCGACCCAGGCAACATGCAGTGAATTAGAATTACTCCACGAGGCACGAAATGTCTTACTTTTTGAGGATACATTTGACAACTTATTGTCAGTGCAGGTATTCGCAAATTGATAGCAGGTTTTGTCAGCGCATGCATTTGCTAACACTTTCCAGAGCCGAGGTGTTCAATTTACGCATCGATCTTTCCTAGTAAAATTAGGTTTGTTTCGATTGAAACTGTCAAAATTCGTTGTTTTGTCATTGTCAAACAAATTGTGGAATGACTCCAACTTCGCTTTCGTTCGACTTTGGTCGACCCAGTTCAGATATGCTTCAGTTTTCTCACTCAAAAATCAACGAGTTTCAATAGTCTTAGTTTTTTGCCTATTTTTCCAGTATTTTTCGAATTTTAGAAAAAAATTCAATAAATTTGGTCGACCCAGCTGAAGATATATTTCAACTTTTTTGACCAAAAACCAGCAGCTTTCGACAGTCTCGATTTCTCGATCCAAAATATTTTCAGTACAATCGATCGGCCCAGCTAAGATATATTTCGATTATTGTGACCAAAAATTGATATGTTTTGCCGGTTTTGATATTCTTGTCTGAAAAAGTTTTTCAATACTTCTGGTTGACCCAGATAAAATATCTTGCATTTTTTTCGACTCAAAATTGTTTTTTTTTACATTCTCATTTCGGGAGATTTTGAGAAACATTATAAAGACCTTATACTGCTGTAAAACTTAGTTTTCTTACCGTGCAAATCTTGTGATCGGAACGAATGAAAAACATTTACCAACATCGATTATCGTCTGAAGAAAAAACCACACCGAGCACAAATATTCAACATTTTCTTCGGAAGTTGGAAGAACAAGTATCCACACATAGTGACGCAAGATGTTTGGTCAATTTTTTACTCAATTGGAAATTATAGCTTAGGATACTTTGTATAAATCAGAAAAATGGTTTATATGGTTTTGGTCTTTCAACGTCACTGCGGGTAATATTTATATTCAAAACGCACAAGTATCGTTTAATTCGCAGCTCAGAACTCAAATAACTCATAGGTGCAAGGTGACAATTATACAAGTTATTTAAAATCATGTTAGAATCTGCTATTATTACGGAGGTTAACACTGATTTTTTTTGCTGCAGAAGAGTTTTCGAAATTTTCAATCATGGCAAACAAAAGTTTCTGAACAAAGTATAAGTTTGTTTAATTTGAATAAAAACCATGAATCTATTGAAACACAGTAAAATTAGTGTGGGGTAGAATTCAAATTCTCCCAAATTAAGATCCTCACCTCTGCTTTTTGAATTGGATTTAGATTGCTTAGTGCTGCATGTGAAATTATCGGTTATGATTGACTACAAAAAATATAACAACGAACCAATTTAACAACCTCTTTCGTAAACTGCTTTTAAAATTGCTTTATACAATACTTTTAATCACCGGAATCAAAATAACCAGCAATTTTTCTAAAAATTCAAAAAAGTGCATTTCCGCCGCACATTAAGTGTACTCTTTAAAAAATAGTTACTTGCTTTGCTTTCTGATACTTGGAAAGTTATTTTTTATTCGTAAACGCGAACTAAATGTATCAAGTCACCGTAATGCCAAGTATGGAAAACGATTCCGTTTAACTAGGCAGGTAATCATAGCTTACAGATAGCTTGAAAAAAAAATCATTGAACTCGGGATGAAGAGAAATTGAATGCCCTTTTTAAAAACTCTAATTCTTATTGCAAAATGGTCAACTTAGTTCAGTGTAGTGAGCAAAATGATGACAGTTTTTCACGTTTACAACGATTAATTTTTTTGACGCTCAAGTTTGTTTTTCGCGGTTTCTTGGTTCTTTTACTTCCGTGTCATTCGCTAGATGGAAGGCCAATTACGTTCTCATATAGTACAAAACTGAACAGAGGAAAAATCAAATCGACTTCTAGAAAAAACAGATAAAAAATTCAGTTTTTAATTTCAAACTTCTTCAAAAGTGTCGATGAAAAACTCTTCAAGAAGGTTCAAACTTAGAAACTGGATTTTGGTTTTATTAGTCGATCTGGTTTTTAGAAGTCGATCTGGTTTCTTCCCTCTATTCGTTTTATCCTATTTGGGAGTGTGAATTGCCTTCCAACTAGTAGATTACTTTGAAGAAAATGCATTAAGAATCTCAAAAAACAATTGAAAGTGTGAAATTCTTCTAATATTGCAATATTGTTTCAAATTAGGCACTAATTTTTCAAATAAAATACACGTGTTCAGTATGTTTTGGTGCCATATTTCAAAAACTAGTGCATTATTTTAAACAGTAGTGCGACATTTAAAAAACTGGTAAAACGTTTCAAATACTGGTGCCATATTTGCATTACTAAGGCAATATCTTTCCTAGAGCAATCAAACAAAACAAATTCGAAGGAAAAAACGCTTCCTAGCGTGAAATTTTTTTCAAATGAGTGTTTTTGTTCAGTTTTTTTTTCACATGTGGTGTTTCATACCAAATAAGCAACAACTTATATTGCATCTTGACACTTTTTGTCTCGATTTATTCACAAAGTTTACTAAGCGATCCTTGCTGGTTGATTGCCTAGTAATCTATCCCACGTTATAAGTCTCACCTAAGATCGTCAAGTTTCTGGACAAAAATTATGGCAGAACTAATAGTTAGAGAAGAGTATGAATTATTGAGATGGATGAATATAAGACACAGGCTTATTAGGTTATATCAATGAAATGAACAGCTTAAAAAATATATACCTATGATGGACGGGGTTTGAATCTTATTTTCACATTTAGTTTTTATCTTCTTACTAAGGTTGATGTTGGGGTAGGATTCCCGAGCCAATCTTGGTTGGGTTCGCTTTTTTTGAGTCGTCTAGTGAAGTCTTGTCCAGTGGCTTTCGTGCTCTGATTTGTTTCGTTCATGATTATCTCGACTTAAAAATTTATCGAACCTCTGTTTTTTTTTGAAGTTCTATTCTTAAAAATTCCGTTTTTTTTTGAGAAAAGACTAAATTTATAATTTTGTAAAACTGAAAAGGTAAATTTATTTATTTGGAAAACGAACTTATTAGAGTTGAGAACATGATGCTGATTGAGCAAATTGAAACACTGAAGACTTCAAGCCAGTCCTTTTGACCGTAAGCATAAACGGGCGGCTGATTAATTTTTCAAAGTATTCAGGTTTCACCTGTTCCTTTATTCTCCCTTCATCATGAAGGAATTTTCAACTAGATTTTAATTGACTTTTTCAAATCACATCTCCTTAAAAATTTAGTCCCCTTTGATTAAAACCGCAGCCTTCAATTCGATCGTATTAAATTATCATAGTATTTCATATTCCAGGTGCATCTCTGCTTAATCAAAGAAAGGAGAAATCCTAGGCAGCCGGCAAGACAATTTAATCTATTTTGTTTTAAGTAATAGTTAAAAGGGACGTGTAAGTAATCACCGCCCTTATGAGATACTAAGCATGAAAAAATGAGAAAAATTGGACAAGTATTTAAAAAGTAGTTAATTTTCAGAACATTAATTTATAGTCCTAATAACAATAAATCAGTCAATGTCTAATAACAATAAATCAGTCAAAATTTGATTTAGTGAATAGAGGCTTTAATTTAAATGGCACGCTCCAGCTTAGAATTGGGTCGTTAAATAAACAATTTAGACAATGGTCCTTTGTCCGTGTAGTATTTACAATACTACAAAAGTTTCTCTTTCAAAATATAGCTGTTGCTGATCTACTACTTATTGGAATAGTACTTTCAAAATTGCACTGAGCTTTTCAGATACGGCACGAACAAATACTGAATAAGTGTCTTTTATTAAATCAAAATCACTAAAAATCGAACTGTGAACGAAAATTGAAAATCAAAAATCAAGTTTGAATTGTCAAAACAACAGCTAGAAGTAAAAATGGTAAGTCTAAGTTACTCTAAATGACGAAGTTAAAAGTATGCTTGCAGTTGACCTCTGCAATACTTATTTTTCAAAACAAACTTTTCACGTTGACCGATAGAAACAAATCCGCGCTATCTTTCAAAATATTTCACTGACTTCCAAAATCTTTTGCGAAACCATAAAAGTCACTTTTCATTATCTGCAGTAAAAATTCTTAAATGATTTAATTGGTAATTGGAGATCAAGTTTCTAACAGCACGTTTCGCATCGCCTGAAAAATTTGAGTTGGACCTCGCTTAATTAGAGAAGGAATGACATATTTGGGAAAACCTACTGTATAAGTATTAATTTTTTTTAGGCCCGGAATAAAATTATGAGCTTTTCACTTGAAATATAGAGAAAGTCATACAGGGTAGCTGGGATCAATTACACTTGATCGTAATTTCGGAGAGTAATAACCACAAATAGTTAAACGCTGATTTCGATTATAACCTTCTAAAACCTTGTTACTTTCTAAAGATGCCTACTGTGAAGACCATTTTGAAGCGTCTTTTACTAAGATTACAACCAAAAATTGTTCAACGACTTGAGAAATTGATTTCATATTGACAACTTTTTTTGCATATTTTTTAAGCGATCGAAGATAAAGTTTTCGCAAAATTGGTACACTTTAAATTTCATTGCGAACAATTGAAAGAAAAAACATTTTTCCCCATCAGCAACTGTTGACGGGTAAATTTTGAAACAAAATTATAGATAAATACGGTAAATCTTATATGTTTTTATGAATTTTTTCAAGATAAAATGGTAAAAAAAGGTTTAAATTGAAAACAAATTAGTTTTAACCCATTTTTCAGAAAACTTGTGCAAAAAAAATAACCATTTTATGATTTAAATTATTTTTTCAAATGATAGTAATTATTTCAGCTTACATACCGTTTCCTTCATCCCTACCTGCAGTTTTCTGCTGAATCGCTTTGTTCACTTTGCATCCAATTTGGCTTACACGCTCAGTTTTCAGTTGCAAATTGATCTCCATAAAAATATACCAGAATGAAAAAATGCAATCAAATATTATTAGGATATATTTAGTTTTTGATGTGAAGACGCTCGTGTTTCACAAGTTTTTATTCCGCGTGTGAAAACAACAAGTTTTAAAAAGAGTGGGACTGTTTGACTATTTTTTGCCGAAACTTAAACTCGTAAGATTATCCTTCAGATGCGCAAAACTTGGAGTTTTCTAACGTTGTTATATAAAAATACATAATTATTTTAGTTAGTTTTACCAAACTGACACTTTCAGATTGTTTTCTAAGGATGAATAAAAAATCGGAGAAAAATTTAGAATAAAGTTCCAAATCAAAGCTTAGAAAATCGAGTTGTTTACTGAGTTTCAGTAAATGTTTGGAGTTTCAGTTAACCATTTTTTCACAAACAATGTTTTACTTTGGGTGATTATCATCTGAGGACAAAACGAAGAGGGTAGTTAAAACATTAATTTAAGTTTATGAAAAATTTGTCGTTCCGTTCTACGTAGTTTCTAAATTCTAAATTTCACGAAAAAAAAGAAAGCGAAAATGACCATGTCACGTTGAATCATTTTAAGAAGATCACTTAAATCATCATTTTTGATCATTTTGATTGATCACTACGAAATTTAAATGAGGTTACATCACTACGAAATTTAAACTGACTACAATAGACACAAAATGGTCACATAAATAGTCACATAAAATCCAATGGTCACATAAAACTGACTTCATTAGACACATTATCACCCGGGTCCAGATCCCGCTCAAAAACCGCCCAAGATTTGAGCGGTTTGAGCGGTTTTTCAGCAAGATTTGAGCGGTTTGAGCGGTTTGGGCGTTTTGGGCGGTTTTTTTTGGAAAAACCGCTCAAACCGCTCAAATCTTGCTTAAAAAAACGCTCAAAAACCGCTCATTTCTTGCGGTGATTTTTGAACGGTTTTTCAAGCAAGATTTGAGCGGTTTTAGAGCGGTTTTTGAGCGGTCTTATAAAGAAAACCGATTAAAACCAACAAAAAGGCCTGGAAAGGTAATGTGACCCCGGGTTGACATCCCTAAACCGAAAATGCTTATTTTAAATTTCCTCACACCGAAAAACTTATCATACAATTGCCTGAATCCAATGTATGGAAAAATTCTAATCATACAATTTTCATACAATTTCAAAAAACCATTGAAAAAAGATTCAATCTAGTATCTCCGGCTATTTGAACCAAATACAACAGTCTGGTGATGAAAAATAACTTCGTATATTTTTTTTTGAAAAAAAATTGGTTATCATTCAATTTCCATATATAAAAATTGTATGATAACCATTTTTTCATGAAAGGCAAGATTTTCAGAATAAAGTTAAAACTTGTTTTTAATCAAATTTAAAATAATTAAGAGTGCATTTGCTCAATTTAAAACACATTGCTCGTCAAAAACAACTTGCCCATATATGAAAAAATGCTTGTCTTACAATTTCCATTTATGATAAAGTGCTTATATTACAACTTCCATTTATGAAAAAATGTTTATCATTCAGTTTCCATATATGAAAAAATGTTTATCCTACAATTTCCATTTATGAAAAAAAAGTTTTTTCTACAATTTCTATATATGAAAAAACGCTTATCCTAGAGTTTTTTTTTACAATTTTTTGAGTCTATGAAACTAAAAAAATGTAGCATTTTTTCTTATATGGAAATTGTAGGATAAGCAATTTTGGTCAACCACGCTAAGACGCAAATGAAATACTATCTACAATTTAAAAAAGTGCTTAACCGTTCTCAAATCAAACAATATTTTTTCGATGTCTTGACCAAAAACAATGTGAGCGACTTTTTTCAAATGCTTGAGCAAAATAACCACTGGAAAATATGAAAGATTTGAGCCAATTTTTTAGACAATTACGCTCAAAATCTTGCTTCAAGTTGAGCGGTTTTTGAACGGTTTATCTAAAAAAACCGCTCAAAAACCGCGCAAGATTTGAGCGGTTTGAGCGGTTTTTTTAGACAATTACGCTCAAAATCTTGATTCAAAATGAGCGGTTTGAGCGGTTTTTTTAGACAATTACGCTCAAAATCTTGCTTCAAAATGAGCGGTTTGAGCGGTTTTTGAACGGTTTATCTAAAAAAACCGCTCAAAAACCGCGCAAGATTTGAGCGGTTTGAGCTAGACAATTACGCTCAAAATCATGCTTCGAAGTGAGCGGTTTTTGAACGGTTTATCTAGAAAAACCGCTCAAAAACCGCGCAAGATTTGAGCGGTTTGAGCGGTTTTTTTAGACAATTACGCTCAAAATCTTGATTCAAAATGAGCGGTTTGAGCGGTTTTTTTAGACAATTACGCTCAAAATCTTGATTCAAAATGAGCGGTTTGAGCGGTTTTTGAACGGTTCATCTAAAAAAACCGCTCAAAAACCGCGCAAAATTTGAGCGGTTTGAGCGGTTTTTCAGCAAGATTTGAGCGGTTTGAGCGGTTTGGGCGTTTTGGGCGGTTTTTTTGGAAAAACCGCTCAAACCGCTCAAATCTTGCTTAAAAAAACGCTCAAAAACCGCTCATTCCTTGCGGTGATTTTTGAACGGTTTTTCAAGCAACATTTGAGCGGTTATAGAGCGGTTTTTGAGCGGTCTTATAAAGAAAACCGATTAAAACCAACAAAAAGGCCTGGAAAGGTAATGTGACCCCGGGTTGACATCCCTAAACCGAAAATGCTTATTTTAAATTTCCTCACACCAAAAAAACGTATCATACAATTGCTTGCATCAAATGTATGGAAAAATTTTAATCATACAATTTTCATACAATTTCAAAAAACCATTGAAAAAAGATTCAATCTAGTTTCTCCGGCTATTTGAACCAAATACAACAGTCTGGTGATGAAAAATAACTATGTATATTTTTTTTTGAAAAAAAATTGGTTATCATACAATTTTCATATATAAAAATTGTATGATAACCATTTTTTCATGAAAGGCGAGATTTTCAGAATAAAATTAAAACTTGTTTTTAATCAAATTTAAAATAATTAAGAGTGCTTTTGCTCAATTTAAAACACCTTGCTCATCAAAAACAACTTGCCCATATATGAAAAAATGCTTGTCTTACAATTTCCATTTATGATAAAGTACTTATATTACAACTTCAATTTATGAAAAAATGTTTATCATTCAGTTTCCATTTATGAAAAAATGTTTATCCTACAATTTCCATATATGAAAAAAAAGTTTTTTCTACAATTTCTATATATGGAAAAACGCTTATCCTAGAGTTTTTTTACAATTTTTTGAGTCTATGAAACTAAAAAAAATGTACCATTTTTTCTTATATGGAAATTGTAGGATAAGCAATTTTGGTCAACCACGCTAAGACGCAAATGAAATACTATCTACAATTTAAAAAAGTGCTTAACCGTTCTCAAATCAAGCAATATTTTTTCGATGTCTTGACCAAAAACAATGTGAGCGACTTTTTTCAAATGCTTGAGCAAAATAACCACTGGAAAATATGAAAGATTTGAGCCATTTTTTTAGACAATTACGCTCAAAATCTTGCTTCAAATTGAGCAGTTTTTGAACGGTTTATCTAAAAAAACCGCTCAAAGACCGCGCAAGATTTGAGCGGTTTGAGCGGTTTTTTTAGACAATTACGCTCAAAATCTTGATTCAAAATGAGCGGTTTGAGCGGTTTTTGAACGGTTTATCTAAAAAAATATCTAATACTAACCCATCATATTCCATAAAACTAACAACCTGTTTATTTGTAAAGTGTTGAAACTACTTGCAGTTTCAACACCAGAACAATTTAAATTAAACTTAGAATGCAGTTGTTCTCATTCTGGAACTAACTCGCGTAAAACGGTGTGCACTAGATCTATTGAGACTAGGAGATATACAAGTAAGGTTAAGATCGGTATTAGACTAAAAAGTTGCGAGAAACTATCCGGCAGAAAATAAGATAGCGTGACGAGCAGACGGTGTACCTTATCTGAAATTATTCTATAAGTACAGTAACCTATACATACCTCATAAAAGTCTCGAACAGACCTCAACTAACCTAGCATTAGACAAAAATTAGATTAGAATCCAACAAATGTTTCATAAAAACGTTATATGACAAAAACTTAGTAGATATGTCTGTACGCCTCAATAGATTAGATCCAATATTCCGAACAATACGAGAACTACCCGGTATTGGAAGAAGACGTCGCACAAGAAACGACATACGACTAGGAGGAAATCTACCAATTGGTTTCAGTACGACAAAAACGAGATCAAACTTTTGTATTTAGGACACTACCAGCAGTAAATTTAAAATTTAATTTACTGACATAATATTTGAAATGAAAAATGATTTCAAATAACCTTTAATGGCGCTACTCTGTTAATTGTATACTAACGACTGATAAAACAACACTTGTCGTTTTCCTTAAATCGGCTGTAAATTAAACGTTATCTTGAAAAAACTTTTATTGAAACTAAAAACACAAAAATTAGTTAGTATAAAATGTAAATTGTTAGTATTATGATTCATCACATCATCCCAGCTTCATCACCTAAAACATAACAGCGAAATTCAAAAACTAACGATCATCAAAAACTAACACCTAACCTTAAGGCTCTAATTTTAAACTATCAAGGCTTATCCTTATTTTCGCTTAAAATAATTTCATTTAAATAACAGATAATCAAGGTTTCCCTTGGATCTGTAAATTAATTTATATATTAAACTTTAAATGTCTAATTATTTAAATCTCTGATCATCAAGGCCTATCCTTGGATCAAATAGAGCAATTTTGTTCTCCCCCTCCACTTTTACTTAGTGTCTAACGACCTCAAACTTCGATTTACTACTCAACGCTTATCAAAAGACCCAGAATTAACAGAAACTTTTCAAAAAACTAACCATTTTAAATAAGCTAAACAGTGAAGAACTTCGATTACTCATCCTTCACTTGATCCCACTCCTCTTAGATGACCCAAGCTGAAAGACTTAAGCTTAGTAGGTCATAAAATAGTGTCTAACGAGCTACTTGCGTTCTAATTATACCTGAAACTTGTGGATCGATTTACTATTCTCCAACCCTTGATCACAAATCATAACCCCTAAGTAAGATTAAGTAGGTCAAATTTTCGCTTTCAATTAGTCACAAGAAAGTACAATTCATTTTACAACATCGATAGACACTTTCTCTCCAACCCAAATATACTACCCAAGTTAAGCTGACCACAAAAAATCGTAAGAACTAACAATTTAAGGCATTAGAATCACTAATCCAGATTGTGCATCCATCATCCTAAACCTTGTCACGAGAGACAATTTAGGAAACAAACAAAAAATGATAATACACAATTGTTTAATTAACGACGAGAAATACGACCTCGTAATCACACCACACAGACAATCCGCAGGACATTTAAGAACAAAAAGACAAACACTAAGAAAAAAGATAATAAATATACAAAAGCAAAATATGAGGAAAAGATTCTCAAAACGGAGAAACGCAGTCTCAGAATCAGAAACAACCGCAATACACGAACTTCATAAATTAAAAGACTCAAAAATAAACAAAACTCACCAAATAGACGATTATTTATATTTCACAGATTCAGAAACCACATCACAAGCGTCAGTAAAAAGCAAACGGAAAATAAAAAATTGCTACACAAACAAACCAATACGTTTGTAGAATTGGATTTAACCAAAAAGACACATTAAAAGTTACACATTAAGAGTATTACAACACAAAAATGATTCAAAATGAAGATAACTCAGAAAACTCAGTACTCCCATTTTTAATATCACCATTAGCTGAGCCTCGCGGTCAAATACATTTTGGTTAAAATTTAATTGCAAATTTATTCCAAAAAGGAGAAAGTCTGCGCACAATAGTGTTTCCAGATGTAAAAATAAAAAGACAACTTCTCGATTACTATCTCAAAGGTATATGTAGTCTCACATCACACTTTGGAATCTACACAATAGAAATCAGATCACCAAATGCATTTCATAACAGATATCTCATTCAAACTGACAATGTAGAGATTGAATTCTCAAAAATTTTTACACAATACATCAAAAACATACAACACCAAAACTCACAAAGAGCAAACTCGATATTTACAGACGACGTATTTTCACTTATCTATAGCTATTTATCTATAATAGAGTTGGATGAAACCCAAAGCGATTCATCAACTCAAACTTCTCGACATACCATTGTACGACAGAAAATACACATATTTTCAAAATTTTTGAAAGCAATTCGAGAAAACCTAATAAATTATCAACTAACACAAAATGTTAAACAGAATTTACAAAAATCTTAGCATGGTTCATAATCGATTTTTTAGTCACAATATTGATCTTATTGAACAAGCAAGAAAATTTTTTCGTACAGATGATGAAATTGTACCAGCAGAACAATCAGACTGTGTATGGCACCCTGAATGGTCTTATGAATTATTTATCAATATACCAACAGATATATCAAGTCAGGCAATTAGCACAATATCTATTAATAAAGATTATGATAGAGTATATCCACTTACAGTTGACGCAAAACCTTTAAACTGCAATTCATTCTTCCCTGAAAAAACAGGAAATAACAGTTTAAATTCTACATTCATAAATAATGATAATTTAAATGGAACAAGAAATCTTACACAACAAGATATACAAACCCCATCACATTTTGTAAACGAAGAAATTGTTGAAACAATAACAACAACAGAACCACAACGAAGCACCTCACCTATCCAATCAAATTTTACAACTCCAAAGCTGAAAAATCTAACGTTACAACAAACAATCAAAAAATCCACAGTAAAACCCTCTGTTACACAAAACTATTCTTAGATGGGTTACCAAACATTTCGACCCGTAACAAAACCATCATACAAACCACACAGAAATAATTTTGCAGAACACAATTACAATATGTCAAGGGACTAAAAATGACAAAAACTAAAACAAATACTCAAATATTTACACAAAGTCAAAATGTACGACAACCAATTTTAAACTCAGAAAATTTTCATGATCAGCCACGATCCTCGCAAGAACAAAAGGGAAACTACCCATTTTTTCAACAACGTAAAAACAATGCAAAAATTACCATACTAAAAACCAACCTCAACGTTACACACAAAAGTATTTTCCATCAAACGATGATGAATGCTACAATCAGAATCATCAACGATTTTTTCTCAAACCAAAGACCTGGTTCTTACAGTATTGATTGATCAACCAGATATTTTCAAACCATACACACGAAATGAGCAAATAGGACAACGTAGAACTAACCCAACATCTTACAATCATAGTTTTTAACAACAAAATCCAGTTTTACACACTCATATCAAGTCAGATGCATAATGAAATCTCATTACCATATTATTTACAACAAGAAAAAATAACAAAAAGCCAACTAACAAATTTTTCTCAAGTGCAACAAACCGCTCATGAGATTCACCGGCACATACCCTGAATACTCTGTAGAAGTTTATCTAAAAGCAGTCACAGCAAATTTAATTTTAAATATAGGACCTGAACCAGTAAACACGCCACTCTATCAATATTGGATACATAGACGCACAGCTCTAATCCAAACTACCCTTGACGGCGCAGCTCAAAAATGTTTTTCAGTTTTACCTATAGAAATAAAATCAGATTGGTAAAGATTCACTTAAGAGTTTTCAAAAATGTTTGTCTCAGAAAGAAACAAACAACATCAAAAAGTTTTATGCAATGAAATTCTTAGACTACCCAATGAAACAATAAAACAATTGGCAGTAAGAGTAGAAACACCAGTCCAAAAGACATATTTACTTATTACTCATGATTATAAAAATACAAAGATGACAGAAACCCTAATGATGACTCCTCAATTACGAAAAATAGCAATAAAAAAGAGAGCATCACATCCTTCCTCAATCCGAGAACCAGATTTAGATTTTGGGAAACTAGTAGATAAACTAGAACAAGCAGAAATTACTATGAAATTGGAATAAACAGAAAAACTTAAAACTAAAATACGTAAACAACATCCAGACCACTACTCCACACATAAGCAAAATCAACGACTCTGATACTGATTTATCCGAAAAAATCACCAAAACTTTGAACATTTACGATAAAAACGCAAATTTCAAAGGCAAACTATCATTCGAAAAATGGTGTAATTATTGTCAACGATACGGACACAGTATCGCTGAATGCAGACAAAAACAACAAAATAATCAAAATAAACCACAAAAAATTAGAGAACCCAACAAACTTTTTCATCAATACATGAAAAAAGATCAAAATTTACCAAACAAAAACATTCGTAGCACTAATAGTTCAGGAAAACCCCTTCCAAATAACTCCAACTACTCTTGACAACAATAACCCTATAATTCAAATTATGGAGGACGATCACCATACCAAAGAAATTCACAAAATTTCTCACAAAACATATAGTCGATCAAATAGTCGAAATAGTCAATATCAAAATAACTATTCAAGATCAAACTCAAGTCAACACAGATTTAACGACAGATCCCATTCAAATTCAAGAAATCGAAATTGTTCAAATAATAGATCTAGAAGCTCTTCATACAATCGATATAGAAATTATTCTAACGATCAGAATAGAAACTATTCAAACAATCGAAACCCTAGATATCAAAATAATCGATCACGCGATTATTCAAACAACAGATCAAAATATAATAACTATCAAAAATAGATCACGCGATAAATCACAGAACAGAAGGCCAAGCTATAACAACAGACAAAGAAACTACTCTCAATCACCACATAGCAATAACACACGTTATCAAAATTCACAACAAAATTTTAAGAGTAATACACCTAAACATCAAAGACAAATAAATCAATTACAATCATCTGAAGAAATTAAATCAGACCCCCCCGGTATTGACAATAACGAAAGCACAGAATTGCAATTAAACAACATCAATTGCGAACCCACAGATAGCGAAAGTGATACAGAAAACACAATTTCAATTAACAAGATAAACGTTGAAAATTACTATGAGCCAATTTGATATGAACAACCCATATATACTCATATATAACAAAACAATGACCAATTTCTTTTGAACTATTATACAAGACCAGTATAAAACAGCACAACAAAAAGAAATTAGAAAAAATAGTAGAAGAAATAAAAGAAGAAAAACCCACAGAATGCTCAAGCACAAATAACATTTATCAAAACATACATAAAGAAACACATTTACAAAAAGAAAAAAAATGGACAATTCCACTTCTCTTAGAAAGTCCAAAATCAAAACCATTGCAAAGACCAGATCTTGAAATAGATTTTTTAATCGATTCTGGAGCAGAATCAAATATTATAAGCCTTCCCACTTGGAAAGAGATCAAACTTCTACATCCACAACTGATGCCCTTCAAAACAACAAGTAGACTAGCAACCGCACAAGGATCAACCTTAACAAACTATGGAAAAATTCAACTCTTTCTTGTTCCCACTCGAACAATGGAACAAAACAAACTCATGAGCAAACCACTTAAACAAACCTTCCATATCACTGATATAAAACACAATATCATTGGAATACCATTTACTACTAAATATATACCAACACAACAATAAATATCTTAAATAGTAAAATTCATATAAAAGACAAATACACGAGAATGAAAAACACCTCTCTGATATTTTTCAAAGAATAAACAAACAATCACCATTTTTCATAAAATTTTACCCCATATATAATCAGGAACGAAAACACCTGAAACCACTATCAGGAAACATGTATTAATTTTCGATCAAACAAATTCACCAATATGATTAGGAACAAAACAAACAACAATTCTTTATGTCTGATCTTGAATTCAGACCAACTCAGAAATTTTTCCGAGTAACAATTTCATCTACTAAATACATGAAAGACTCAAACTCCGATATGATTTCTCTACACATATGTAACGATTCGCCACATAAAATAACCTTACCACTAAGACTCTTAGGTTATTGTGAAACTAACGCGACAATTTCTCCCACAAAAGAAATAGAGTTTAGAGTAAATAAATTTTTACAACTATTAGACATATGTCAATCAACAATTTTTGATGAAGAATTGTCAATTAATAATATTTTAAGCAATGAAAAACGTAAAACAGATTATTTCACAAAAACACCCTATTTCAAACCAACGTTTCAAATTTCAAAATATATGACAGAACAGCAAAAATCTCTGACAATGTTTATTTTTTTCAACACTCTTAGATAACAGAAGAAATTAAACAAACGATTGCATATCATGTCAATTAAACAAACCATCCTCACATCAAAAACAAATTACAGAAAAACAAGATTTTAAAGCACAAAATTTATATTTAAACCACAGAAACTCTTTCCATACTAAAGGACCCCAATATCACCATCCTCAGAAGGAAACTCATATATAATGGTAATAGTAGACGCATTCACACACTACGTAGCACTTAACCCAATATTCACTGTAATACTTATTATGCATATACAACACTTAATGAACATTGGATAGCAAAATCACCCTATGAAATGGTTTTCAACCAGAAAGCTCGGAAATCAATAATGTTCACAGCAAATTCTTCAAAAAATTCACAAGGTTATTGCCAACCAACTAAAGAATCAATATGTTACAAAATACCACTACACACCCATGATGACGATCATTTTCAACATCCAAAATTCTTAAAATTAGCTTCCGGAACGTACACCGAATGGATTTTAAGCAAAGGCAAAAAACGCAACGAAATTTACCAGAAAAAAAAACGAAAAAACTGTTACAAAGACAAAAGATAAACTCCCATATAATTTCTTGATTTACCCCAG
Source organism: Symsagittifera roscoffensis (assembly GCF_963678635.1). Classification (NCBI taxonomy): domain Eukaryota; kingdom Metazoa; phylum Xenacoelomorpha; order Acoela; family Convolutidae; genus Symsagittifera; species Symsagittifera roscoffensis. The sequence goes on from NC_087062.1 coordinate 40,110,416, forward strand.
CTACAAATTTAAAAATCGGAACATATGTTTTAAATCCAAACTTTACAACGCAAAAAGAAACTCTAAAAAGTTACAACAACTCCGAAAAGGACCGTATCAAATGATTGATAAACCCGCGGATGTAACATACAATTTACAGACTTGAACAAAAAGAAATCGTTCAACATCGAAATAATCTTTTAGCTTACTACCCAAAATAGTACGCACTTCGAAAACTTACTTAATTAAACTCTTTAACATGACTTTCACCTCTTGAAGATACTTTCATGACCCGATCTTTTTTCTCAAAATTCTTGCTGAAAAGCATTTGAACAAACTAGTTCAAATTCAGCCAATTAGAAGCTTTTCCGAAGCATCACCTCACTTTTTACACAATTTCAATAGCCGACAAAAAACCACTCTCAAGCTAATCTCTAACTATGACTCAAAAACCTCCAGGTCAAAATTAAGCAAACCACCAAACATTGACAACTGAATTAAACAAAGTTTCAAAGTTACAACCCACCCCTATCAAGCAACACAAAGACCAACAATACTGTACCAACTTAGGCCTCAAAAATAATAGGCAAAAATATTAAATTAGCCCAAAGAACAAAAAGATCATTTAGCTACCCCCAATCATCCTCAGATACCCCCAATCATCCAATAAATAACAACAAAACCAAGACGACATTTAGGATCCCTCCAAACTTTCCCCTCTCAAAAATTGCCGACGAAATCCAATCCACTTGTCAAAAAACCAATAAATTATCCAACCACACTTGAATTTAGCCTCAGACAACAAAAAATAATTCGACGAAGAAATCACTTCTGCAAATGCTATTTTCTAAAACAGTTCATACAATTCGCAACATACTTTCAATTTTTTTTTCAATAGTTTACAACTTTTTCAAATCTTTGATGAATTTCTTTTGAACTATTCATCTTCGCCCTGATAATTGTTTGCAACTTTTTAATCTTTTTTTTTCCTGGCCCAAACCTACATAAACCTCTCCAAAGTCCTTGGCCACCTCTTCAGGTACGATAATTCAAATAACCATCTAAATGTTCAAACATCTATTTATTAGAACAGATGTTTTTCTATTTTTTGTAACTTTTCTCTTATTTTTAACATCCCTAAAAATGACAGTATGTAAATGTATAAAAAAGGCTATAGTAACCTTCGCAATAGCAACGATAATTTTAATTCTTTTTTTTTGAAGAATAATATAGTAAACACAAAATTTCTTCTTAAATACTTTCAAAACATTTTTTCAAAACTGCTAATCAACAAGCCCCACCAATAACGTCCCACGATGCTCCAACAAATAATCAAACAAATAACCCGCAATCATCAACACGCATCTCTTTTGAAGACAATCCATACTCATTTGAAGAAAGACATGAACGATTGTCCGAACCATTAGAACCAGTAACTCACCAAGCACCTTTAAGCGAACCACATTGAAAAGTGGTTTATAATACATACCCTCCTCTCCAACAAGATCTTAATAGAGCAAGACACTAAATTCAAAGCCAAAATATACTCGAAATCAATAGACAAATATTCATCCACGACGAAATAGAAATTTACAAAACCCCCGAGTTCAATTCAACATACCTTACTCACCTATAACAAATCCAATAAAACTTTCTAGTAGAACAATTCAAAGTACCCCACAGACTCCAGTACAACAAAACACTTCGAAAATTCCCTCAGATTATTTAGGTTCAACCCCTACATCTGAACAAATCAGAGAAAACCCTTTTAACCCCCCAGCCACTACAGAACATCTCCCATTTTGGATGACACAAGCTTTCACCAAAGGCGAACCAAATTTAATGAATGACCCAATAGAAGTTTCATCTGACAAATCTTTGTCACTACCCGAAACTCTTTCACTTCCCTCAACAACTTCTCCAACTCGAATTTCACAAACACCATTTCCCCCAAATTTTCCTATAAATCACGACGCCAGATATAGAGAAAATTCAACAACTAACATACAACTACAATTAGATTGGAATACATTCGTAGCACCCTCTCCGTTATTTAGACAACATCACGAAAGTCACAGATTGCACAACTGGGCACTAAATAGATTAGAATATCGGCAGGACATTCACAAAATATTCAAGACCACAATATACAAATTCTTAGACAAGACAACTTAACAACAAAATTCGAAATCACAGTCAGACTAAATAATATAGTTCACCATCCCTTATCCCTAGCACCTCCAAATATAACAGCTCAATCTTTACCTCCCCCGTTTAAAACCACAGAAGTAATCTACAAATACGATAGATACACAAAAAAGACAATAGGATATATCACCTTGTATAATCCATATTCAGGACTATCATACACAAGTATATTTTAAAGATAATAATCTTTCACATTCTTTTTTTTCAATTTTCCAAAAGCGGATCCCAACAAACTTTCACTTCGAACCGGACCCCAGGATTTACTAGTCACAAATTATGACTGTGAAGAAAATGAACAAAAAAACATTACACAAATATGCAATAAACTAAGTCACTCAATCTGAATCCGAACCACAATCAATCGAAACAACAAATGTAATAGCAACACTTCGCTCAAAAGCTAGAGCTACAACACTAATAGAAAATAAGCTCACAGCAACCTTTTCTGAAAAGAAAGTACATTGTTGACAAGTTTCAAACGGAAATAAAAACAGACTAGACCATGAATGTTTCAAACGGAAATAAAAACAGACTAGACATGACAAAGTAACATCAAAAGACTATTGCACCTCAGCCCTGATGATTGCAAAAACGAAATTAACAGACTAAAATCACATCAAATAAAGGCACAAACAGAAAACTAGTAAATTTTCAAGTTTTACCAGATTCCGCACACCAAGCCAAACTTGAAAAATACCAAGGTCATATAAGACTAGATACCAAATTCTGCTTTCACGGAGCACATAGAAGATGATCGCCATGATAAAAATTGGATACCACACATTGGAATAAACAATCCCTCAAATTGTAAAGCAGATGCAAAAAATAAAGGATACCAAGAAATAAGATTTTTTGATTAGAAAATACAACTTGAAAAAGTGCATCTAACACGTGACTTAAGAGATTTCACAATAATTTATCAAGGAATCAGTCTCCCTTGTAAAATTGACCAGGGATATTGCGACCATACTACGCGCACACAAGCAACAATCGTTTGGTTCCCTGAAGACACTTGTACAACATTTCAAGTAGCAAAAATACTAGCTAGAATGATAAAATTTTACCAAAATTATTTTTTTTGAATCAATCCCGTTCGAATATGTACAACCTGATCAACTCAGACTTAGTAATTTCAAAAGTAGAAGCATTAATAATATAGAAAATAAATTGACACGTTTCCAGTTAAACCCAGAAACGGAAACAGCATGTAAATACATCAAACCACTTTACAAAACACAAAATTCAACTATTCTTGTCCAATACGAAGACAATTTCGACATGAATACAGGAAAAATAATAATACATCAAATGGCTACTTCTCACTCAACCACAGACGAAAACTCATTTGTCCCAGTGAAATTTAAAAAGAATACAGGAAGAATCGGTGGAAAATTAAAACCACAAGACACAGACAGTACACGCTTACAAAAACTATCACTTATGAACAAAACTCATTTTGGCGCAATCCACTATGACATACCTTAGACATGATTTTAGATTACACAATAGGCAGAATTTTTCAAGAAATGTCTTTGACAGAACTTGAAACTACACAAATTTCAATCATGCGAACTTGAAAGTACACAAATTTTACAATCACTTGCACTAGCAGTACTAAAAATCCTTTATGCAGGATATTTATTGTCAGGAAACAGATCTATTTTTATCGACTACGAAGGAATCATATTATGGTATTACACCTGTACCAAAAAAGTATCACCTTTGTATGTTTTTGACGATAAAAGTTGCCTTAAGAGAATCCCAATTTTCTACAAAAATAAAGAACATTTTGTTGATACACTCTCCCGCAGAACTAATTTTTGGGATACAGCAGTCCCATGTGGATCAGAAAGCAGCCCTAATGTAGTACAATTAAACCCCGACGAAGATAAATACTATCTTCTCACACCATACCCTACACTCATGCAACCACTCAAAAAAATTTCACCAGAAAGCATTAGAGCTATTGCTCGCAATCACAATATTGATTTACAATCAACAAGCATATACTCTAAATCACACATCCAACATCACATTCGAACACAAATTTCAAGAATTACCCACAAAAATGAACACAATCCAACGACAATCTATAGATCAAAACATTCGCAAACTTGCAGAAACAGCAGGCTTTTCAAACATATACGCACAAGACAATAGCTGATATTTTAAAGACATAAAAGATTACATTTACTAAAAAAGCAAAAAAAAATAGACCACAAGATATATCACCAATAAATATCTTTAGTTTTGTAAATTTGAAAAACGGACTTATTGCCTTTCTATACAGCTTAGAAAGGTTGACTATATTATAGGCAATGTTTAATTTTCTTCGATTTCTTTTCTTTCTCTTAAAAGGAATCTACAATATACACACAAGCAAATGAACAAGCAAGCGTGACACGCAGACTTTTTGCAGGATTTTTTGGAATATTTTCAACATCAATCAATGAAATTCATTTAGACGCTCAAGTAAAAGGATACAATACTAAGTAATCAACAACACCAAACGCATATGACGAATCACAGAACGATACAAATACAACGGCCACAGCACCACAACTTCAAAACCTCAACCATAACCACCCCTTATCATTAGTACCACGAAATTTTAGAAATATTGCCTTACAGATCTAAAAACTTCGAGATCAAATTCTCCACAAAGCCCAATCCAACATATAATAACCCAACAACCCAATATAGACGACACATACGAACAAATTATAGAACAACCACATACCACTAAATTTCGTTTTCAGAACAACCATCTTTTTAGCCCACGATGAGCCGCCAAATTGGATCCCTCCATTGATCAATTTCCCACCCAGCCAACCTTCAGAACAACCTCTTCATCATTCCACTTTTTGCCTTCCCCCCACCTCACTCACCTCATCCTAACATTTCACCCAGCATGGAGTCAGATACTAATTCCAACACAACAGTATATAACAACATCTCCCAATTCAACAACTCCGATATTGAAACACCCGACGAATTTGCAAACTCCGAACGCAGCCCATCTACATTTTTCCAACCTCCCTTTCAACCCCTCCATTCTCAAGTCAGAATTGAACCTCTTTCCCCTCCTTCTCCCATTTCACATGTCACACCTACATATTCCCCTCTAATCAGCGAATCATCCGATAACTACGACCAAGATAACACACAAATATCACATGAACTTGATAACTTCATAACACTACAACAGCAATTGCAACATCCTCAGACACTAACTATTCACCAACTTTCATGATATCTAACATCACCCAACCCATCGACTCCAACCCCTCTTCAACTTATACACCCTCCCGAAACCCCACTTCCCCATCAACCTCATCCTCTAGTACCAATCGCGCTTACAGAACCTTTAAAATAAAATTCTTAAATACCCCCATTTCCATCCCAGGAGCATCCACCACACATATAAATCATCCACTTCACACTAATACAAAAAAAATATACTTATTTTTTTTCCCATAATTACATACTTCCATTCCGACCCCAACGATGAAAAACCCAATTATGTAAGCGAGCATGTCTTATATCCCACACTCTCGTGGGCATCTCATTACCACTTTACTAATCCATTAACATTACAACTAAATAACAACCCTCATAATAAGGAAGTAAGCAGCACCCTACTCTACCTCCTAAAAACAGCACTAACCTCAAACCAATTCACGCAAATAGGATACAGAGAATCACTCACAAAACTCACTACGCCAAAAGCAAATAATTACCCTATCGATTAATACGATCACCATATCATCCCACCAATTGAAGACATTTGTCTTCATGGCGACCGTATACTAATCCTCAATCAACTGAAATTTTTTTCATTAAAATCTCATACTTTTTCACCCTCAACATCTTAAATAAAAAACACGACAAAGTCATCTCCGCAGCACTACGTAATACTACTGCTTATAAATCATACTTTAACAAATTTAACCATTTTCCACTAACCTTTCCTTTCCTCACACCCAAAGAACGTGATTTGCACTGTTCACACGAAGTCACGAAGTCATGTTACGAACTAAACAAAAACATACGTACACTTATTATAAATTGATTCAAAGTCATTACACTGACAATAAACCAGCATGACAACCTCTCCATAGATTTCAATACATCAACTCAAAATACATATCAACGCTTTTTCTTAACTTCACCTATTGTATTAAAGACACTAAACTTCAAGGCACCCTCCGAATTTATGACTCCATCATCCAGATGTATATATTCTGCCCACTAAACAAACTCCTAAACGTAGACGAATCCCGCCCACTAATTGTCCCTCATGAATTCCTTCAGCCCGTGAAAGTCCCCATCCTAGAATTCATATATAAGACAGGCTACAATCACAAATTATATAACCTAATACAAAACACACCGTATGAACAATCACCTCAAACTGAAGAACGTAACATCATTAAAGCACTTGAATTGCTTTGGCCACTTTTGCAAACTAAACACATCATTCGTTTGTTAGCTAAACTACTAACCTCATCTGATATCATCCACGATGCTTTCCCCATGGCTTTTTCACCAACGATTAATGTAATATGAATTCAATATTTAACTAATAAAATCAAACAACACTAACCATTATTATTCGATGTTTTCTCTGTCTCTTCATCATCATTTACAAAACAAAAAGCAAAAGAAAAAACATAAACTCCTTTTCAAAATCATTAACTTTTAATAACCGATCCAATAATTGAAGCAATAAAATTATCCCGTACAAAGCAGTAAATTAATATCTAAATGTTTTTGCCCAAAGCAGTAAATATTCATGAAATGAAAATAACTTCATAATTTCAACCCCCGAATCAAGCAGTAAAATTTATAATTTCAAAAGTAGTAGATTAATAAAAATTGTTCATTAATTGCAAAAACAGTACCAACCTTTTCAAAGACGCTTCTTTATTTTGTCTCGCTTAAATGTTTTATCCAAATTCGCACTGCTCGCGCACAAAGAATTGTTTAAAGTAATTAACTTGAGTTTCATTTTTCACTGATAACAACTTTAACAATTTAACACGTTTCAAATTTTCCTTTAACCCGGTTGGAACGGAATTAGATAATAATCCAAAGTAACCAACGCAAGTTTACTAAACACCATAAACCACAACCTAACAGCCTGACTGAGAAAAGAAAACCCACGGTACCCAAAATGGAATAACACCATCTTAGAACTGGATAAATTATTCTTTTGAAGACAAAAGAACAAAACACCAAAAATTCGAAAGACAAACCCAAAACAAACAATTTGATTTTTGAGAAAAAGACATAACTAAGACAACAAAAGAAAACACCAGTGAAAAAATTAGCACGAAAAGTTGAACTAAAACAGGACCCTCAAAAAAGGAGAGCATGAAATTATACCCTCACTCCTGGCCTAACCCACCAGAAGGGGACGTCCTGAACATGCTCTATAGCCAGCCTCACCCACCGTGCTACAACCACGCTTTGTGACACCCACGACAGTTTTTTTCAAGTGTGAATAGCTCTTAAAAATGACCGAACCAAATAATAACGCTTTTGCGATAAAAACTAATATAAAGATCATAACTAAAAAACAGGATTTACAAAGATTTGTATATGTAAAAGATATAATGCAGTATATAGATTACAAAAAGCCCAACGACGAGCAGCAAGGAATTTGACAACCCAATCACACTCTAACTACGGAATGGCAATACGCACCTGACATGCTGCCTATAGTCACTACACTCAATGGATTTAGTGTACGGTTTGGCATCGCAAAAAATGAAGTCCATTGCAGCAGAACAATGACCATCTCGATGTTCAAATATACGTACAGATCCAAGTCACCAGGCATTGCTTCCAATCTCAAACTTCACGCCACTACCAAACGATGGAAACAAACACGTTGTGAATATCAACATTAACAATTAAATAAAAAAACCAACGAATTACATCGAGCCGCGCGGACCAGCAAGACAATATCACCAGCAAAAGCATCAAAGAGAACGTGATCAAACGAAAAGCAGACACGAAGAGCCAGCAAAACCGAAGCCATGTGGGACAGAATAAAATGTTCTACAATTGTGGACGTTTCGATCCAAACCATTCACAGTGATGTCCCACACAACAGACCAAATTTGCGCTAAATACACGAAACGAGTACACTTTTTGGGAATGAATGCAAATCCTTATCATTTTGGATGTACAGGAAGCAAACATTTTCGGAAGAATTAGTCTGCCACAAACTGGTATCAAATTTATCAAGACAGACCAAAACAAAATTAAGTATTCAGTATTAGAACAAAGCAACCAAACCCAATGATTTTCAATTATTTTGCGAACAATCCAAAAAAGCAAAAAACCACGTTATGAGAACACAATTTGTAAAAAATGTAATTCCTATACCGCAAATCGGAAGAAGCATATCAAATAAATCATCTAAAGGAAAACGTTGAAAAATAGTTGATTGAACGTCATAATAACAGTAAATTAGACTAAACAGCAAAATTGGCACTAGACACAAATAAGATCAGAAGTTTTTTTCATAAAAAACCGGATACCAAATATTGATCACCTATCTGACATACCAACACAAGTCAATAAAAAGAGTGACTTTATTTTCGATAGTCCATCTACATTACGCGTTTTCACAAACGCCTCTGGATCAGAAAACGAAAAACCAGTGCAACGCCACCCAAATTTATCAGTTTCAAGCAGAGTTTTACGAATTGACAGATATGTCGGCTGAGTTCCAAAAAGCGCTAGATTTATTATTCACAAACAGCAAAAACAAGTACGGGTATGTAGACACCATGTTGATTGTAATGAAATGTTAAAAGGAATTTCACAAGGAAAAGCCAGAATAGGTCTTACAAAAGTCAGACAAAGAAAACCTAGCTATCTCAAGAAATGCGTATAAAATTGCATGTAACGTGTCTCAACACCAATTGGAATGGTTCAGGTATAATATAAAAAGTGAAGACCCCAGGCCATTAATTGGAAAAAGAGAGACAACAGAAAAACTACCGAAACCCAGAACATTCAAACAATTTAAAAAAGTTCCTGCTCTCTATTTTCATCACTGACATTATATTTCAAAATTGCCAAAAATGGATTAGCACTGAGACAAGTTTTACACCACAAAGACACATAAAAAGTTGCATTCAAACCTTGAATAAAATTAGTATCTGAAATAACAGAAAAAAAAACAAGAATTTAAACTAAAGCCTTGAAACCCTGGTGGTCTTCGACGCGTCAACATTCTGCTTAAGGCTGGCTCTAGCTGAACTTACAGAAGGAAATAGGGTAGTAATTGCATACAACTCAAAGTTCCTAAATTCACTAGAAGAAAAGTATTCGGTAAACGATTTCGAGCTCCTTGGTGCCGAGTGGGCTAGAGAACACTTCCAAAACAATTTGCATGGGAACAACCTGCCGGCCTCACAGATAATGACGCTTTGATCAGTGGTTTAAACACGAGCGAAAACTGAAAATTTAGTCAAAGTAGACCTACAAGCTGGAATGACCGGCTAACTCGAATTTGATGCGGAACAAGTTTTGTCGACAAGTAGTCTTCATTTCCAACCTTGAAATGGTTGCCAATCCCAATTTAAACAACTTGACCAATCAGAAGTGGGCACGAAATCAGCTGATCAAAAAACGCGCGGAACTGAAAAAACGCTAAGAAAGCAATTGAAATCTCAAGTGCATTTTAACTCTTCCGAACAGTATGAAAGCATTTTTTTAGATGAAATCAAAAAACTTCACTTGCCCAAATGTTCAGACGGAAGTCAGGTGACTGAAATTACTAAGACCAACATAAAATTCAAATGATTTTCATGATAGTATATCCAAGGTAGTGAACAAACGAGAGGTAGAAACAGACAACTGCAGTCATTGCAAACAGATTCATGCAGAGATATTTTCCAAATAACGGCGTACCGAGAAAATTAAGGTGAGATCAAGACCAAACATTCGGAGCGAAAAGAAATCAATTTTTTTATTATGTTTAAAAAAACATAAAATTATTAACTGCACCAGTACAGGGCCACAGATATTTAGATATAGACGACTGCATGATATAATTAATAAAACCTGGGTTAAAAAATGCGCATCGATGAACCAATCATTGCCCTTATCAACAACCAGCAACATCGACTCAAACCCAAACCCAATAATGAACAGATGTGAGATCTCGACAGTGTTTAAAACTAAGGAAAGA
>NC_087062.1:40121014-40203409 GCF_963678635.1 Symsagittifera roscoffensis
ACCCTGTTTGACTCATGATTCGATCCTGTTCGACTCATGATTCGAACCTATTCGACCCATGATTCGACCCTGTTCGACTCATTATTCGACCCTCTTCGACCCATGATTCGACCCTGTTCGACTCAATATTCGACCCTGTTCGACTCATGATTCGACCCTATTCGACCCATGATTCGACCCTGTTTGACTCGTGATTCGACCCTGTTCGGCTATATCGATCCTGTTCGACTCCTGATCCGACCCTGTTTGACCCATGATTCGACCCGGTTTGACTCGTGATTCGGCCCTGTTCGACTCATGATTCGACCCTATTAGACTCATGATTCGACCCTGTTCGAACCAAGATTAGACTATGATTCGACCCTGTTTGACTCAAGATTGGACCCTGTTCGACTCGATCGACCCTGTTCGACTCATGATTCGACCCTGTTCGACCCATGATTTGACTTTGTTCGGCTCTTTTCCAGTTTCCCACCCCCTCGTAAAATTACAAAACAAAACGTTCAAAAGTTGTTCACACGGCACTTTGAATGTTAAAAGTACTGTAAAATTTTGTTCACCTGTTCACGCTGACACGTTTTAACGTAGTTTATAACATGAAAAGTCATTTTAAATAGACTTTCATATTTTGAATTTCAGAAACTATCATAGGGGGATCTGGAGAAGAGCCCTTTATTCGATTATGGTCTTCGTCGACCGTCTTAATTTGCGACGAAAAGCGGACTCCGTTTGGCCGTTTCGGTCGAATCATGAGTCGAGCAACTCAGCCCGGGTGCTGGAGTTTTTACATTGTAATATTTTATTGGAACTTCCTTTACTGGCACTTACATTGGCTAACTGGGAAGCCATGAATCTACTGCACAAGTAAGCAGATCTCTGCATGCAGAAACTTCCTTCGTTCAATTATCAGATCATCTGCGGCATTTTTGCCTCCCGTCACCTCGCATGAGCCTCAACTTAAGGCTCTTTCCTTCCCCCTTCATTTTTTCCGAAATTCAATATATTAAAGTCTGTCTAAAACGACTTTTATGTTAAAATGCATTTAAACGTTTCAGCGATATTTCTTGCATGCAAAATGATCTCTTTTTCCTTTACCCCCCCCCCCCCCCCCCCACCTGCTAATTTTAATATTTGAAATTACTAATCACTTTGTCCGATTGTCATGAAAATTGACATGCAGACTAATTCGGCCATGACAAACATATTTGGTCTTCATGATTAACCTCGTAAAACCACTCGTTAGACCATAAAATTCATGTTTGAGTGAGGTGGGGGGGGGGGGGGGGGGGAGGAAGGAAAAAGAGCCGCAAAATGCCGTGTGAACACTTTTTAAACAATTTAGGGCTCTTGTAGGCTCTTTTCCAGTCCCCCTTCAAATTCAGCGTTGAAAAGCATATTTAACGTAATCCTAATGCAATGAAATTTAGCATGGTGAACAAACTGACTACTGTGAACAGATTTGTTCTTCATTCTTTACAGCGTAACATCACGCATTTAGCCGTAATAACACGTAAAACAAGCATAAAACTTGGTATTTTGAAGGAGGGAAACTGGAAAAGAGCCCTCTTTTACTTCCCCCTGAAATTTTTTAGAATAATTTTTCTACTGACATTGTCGAATTGTTGTAAAAATTGGCACACAGATTAATCAGGCCATGACCAACATATATGGTCTTCATACTCAACTTTGTAAAACCACTCGTTACACCATGAAATCGATGCTTATGGGAGGTGGTGGTGGAGGGGGTGGGGTTTAGAGGAAAAAGAGCTTAACTTAGATGGTAATTTTACGAGGGGCGCGGGAAACAAGATAAGAACCCAATTTGATGGTGTAATTAGTGGCTTACAAGGTTAAATATGAAAACCAATTATGTTTGTCTTGGCCATATGTGCAATTCAGGTATTTGAGAGTTTATTTTGTTTGAAGTGGGGCCCATTTTCCTTTTCCCATCACATCACATAAGCATCAAATTTATGGTTTAACGAGGGGTTTCAAATGGTTAAGCATGAATACCAAATATGTTTGTCATGGCCATATGTGCAATTCAGGTATTTGAGAATTTATTTTGTTTGAAGTGGGGCCCATTTTCCTTTTCCCATCACATCACATAAGCATCAAATTTATGGTTTAACGAGGGGTTTCAAATGGTTAAACATGAACACCAAATATGTTTGTCATGGCCATATGTGCAATTTAGGTATTTGAGAGTTTATTTTGTTTGAAGTGGGGCACATTTTCCTTTTCTCATCACATCGCATAAGCATCAAATTTATGGTTTAACGAGGGGTTTCAAATGGTTAAGCATGAACACCAAATATGTTTGTCATGGCCATATGTGCAATTCAGGTATTTGAGAGTTTATTTTGTTTGAAGTGGGGCCCATTTTCCTTTTCCCATCACATCACATAAGCATCAAATTTATGGTTTAACGAGGGGTTTCAAATGGTTAAACATGAACACCAAATATGTTTGTCATGGCCATATGTGCAATTTAGGTATTTGAGAGTTTATTTTGTTTGAACTGGGGCCCATTTTCCTTTTCTCATCACATCGCATAAGCATCAAATTTATGGTTTAACGAGGAGGGTTTCAAATGGTTAAGCATGAACACCAAATATGTTTGTCATGGCCATATGTGCAATTCAGGTATTTGAGAGTTTATTTTGTTTGAAGTGGGGCCCATTTTCCTTTTCCCATCACATCACATAAGCCTCAAATTTATGGTTTAACGAGGGGTTTCAAATGGTTAAACATGAACACCAAATATGTTTGTCATGGCCATATGTGCAATTTAGGTATTTGAGAGTTTATTTTGTTTGAAGTGGGGCCCACTTTCCTTTTCTCATCACATCGCATAAGCATCAAATTTATGGTTTAACGAGGGGTTTCAAATGGTTAAGCATGAACACCAAATATGTTTGTCATGGCCATATGTGCAATTCAGGTATTTGAGAGTTTATTTTGTTTGAAGTGGGGCCCATTTTCCTTTTCCCATCACATCACATAAGCATCAAATTTATGGTTTAACGAGGGGTTTCAAATGGTTAAGCATGAACACCAAATATGTTTGTCATGGCCATATGTGCAATTCAGGTATTTGAGAGTTTATTTTGTTTGAAGTGGGGCCCATTTTCCTTTTCCCATCACATCACATAAGCATCAAATTTATGGTTTAACGAGCGGTTTCAAATGGTTAAGCATGAACACCAAATATGTTTGTCATGGCCATATGTGCAATTTAGGTATTTGAGAGTTTATTTTGTTTGAAGTGGGGCTCATTTTCTTTTTCTCATCACATCGCATAAGCATCAAATTTTTGGTTTAACGAGGGGTTTCAAATGGTTAAGCATGAACACCAAATATGTTTGTCATGGCCATATGTGCAATTCAGGTATTTGAGAGTTTATTTTGTTTGAAGTGGGGCCCATTTTCCTTTTCCCATCACATCACATAAGCATCAAATTTATGGTTTAACGAGGGGTTTCAAATGGTTAAGCATGAACACCAAATATGTTTGTCATGGCCATATGTGCAATTCAGGTATTTTGAGAGTTTATTTTGTTTGAAGTGGGGCTCATTTTCCTTTTCCCATCACATCACATAAGCATCAAATTTATGGTTTAACGAGGGGTTTCAAATGGTTAAGCATGAACACCAAATATGTTTGTCATGGCCATATGTGCAATTCAGGTATTTGAGAGTTTATTTTGTTTGAAGTGGGGCCCATTTTCCTTTTCCCATCACATCACATTAGCATCAAATTTATGGTTTAACGAGGGGTTTCAAATGGTTAAACATGAACACCAAATATGTTTGTCATGGCCATATGTGCAATTCAGGTATTTGAGAGTTTATTTTGTTTGAAGTGGGGCCCATTTTCCTTTTCTCATCACATCGCATAAGCATCAAATTTATGGTTTAACGAGGGTTTCAAATGGTTAAGCATGAACACCAAATATGTTTGTCATGGCCATATGTGCAATTCAGGTAATTGAGAGTTTATTTTGTTTGAAGTGGGGCCCATTTTCCTTTTCCCATCACATCACATAAGCATCAAATTTATGGTTTAACGAGGGGTTTCAAATGGTTAAGCATGAACACCAAATATGTTTGTCATGGCCATATGTGCAATTTAGGTATTTGAGAGTTTATTTTGTTTGAAGTGGGGCCCATTTTCCTTTTCCCATCACATCACATAAGCATCAAACTTATGGTTTAACGAGGGGTTTCAAATGGTTAAACATGAACACCAAATATGTTTGTCATGGCCATATGTGCAATTTAGGTATTTGAGAGTTTATTTTGTTTGAAGTGGGGCCCATTTTCCTTTTCTCATCACATCGCATATGCATCAAATTTATGGTTTAACGAGGGGTTTCAAATGGTTAAGCATGAACACCAAATATGTTTGTCATGGCCATATGTGCAATTCAGGTATTTGAGAGTTTATTTTGTTTGAAGTGGGGCCCATTTTCCTTTTCCCATCACATCACATAAGCATCAAATTTCTGGTTTAACGAGGGGTTTCAAATGGTTAAGCATGAACACCAAATATGTTTGTCATGGCCATATGTGCAATTCAGGTATTTGAGAGTTTATTTTGTTTGAAGTGGGGCTCATTTTCCTTTTCCCATCACATCACATAAGCATCAAATTTATAGTTTAACGAGGGGTTTCAAATGGTTAAGCATGAACACCAAATATGTTTGTCATGGCCATATGTGCAATTCAGGTATTTGAGAGTTTATTTTGTTTGAAGTGGGGCCCATTTTCCTTTTCCCATCACATCACATTAGCATCAAATTTATGGTTTAACGAGGGGTTTCAAATGGTTAAGCATGAACACCAAATATGTTTGTCATGGCCATATGTGCAATTCAGGTATTTGAGAGTTTATTTTGTTTGAAATGGGGCCCATTTTCCTTTTCCCATCAAATCACAAAAGCATCAAACTTATGGTTTAACGAGGGGTTTCAAATGGTTAAGCATGGACACTAAATATGTTTGTCATGGTCATATGTGCAATTCAGGTAATTGATGGTTTATTTTGTTTGAAGTGGGGCCCATTTTCCTTTTCCCATCACATCACATAAGCATCAAATTTATGGTTTAACGAGGGGTTTCAAATGGTTAAGCATGAACACCAAATATGTTTGTCTTGGCCATATGTGCAATTCAGGTATTTGAGAGTTTATTTAGTTTGAAGTGGGGCCCATTTTCTTTTTCCCATCACATCACATAGGCATCAAATTTATGGTTTAACGAGGGGTTTCAAATGGTTAAGCACGAACACCAAATATGTTTGTCATGGCTATATGTGCAATTCAGGTATTTAAGAGTTTATTTTGTTTGAAGTGGGGCCCATTTTCCTTTTCCCATCACATCACATAAGCATCAAATTTATGGTTTAACGAGTGGTTTCAAATGGTTAAGCATGAACACCAAATATGTTTGTCTTGGCCATATGTGCAATTCAGGTATTTGAGAATTTATTTTGTTTGAAGTGGGGCCCATTTTCCTTTTCCCATCACATCACATAAGCATCAAATTTATGGTTTAACGAGGGGTTTCAAATGGTTAAGCATGAACACCAAATATGTTTGTCTTGGCCATATGTGCAATTCAGGTATTTGAGAATTTATTTTGTTTGAAGTGGGGCCCATTTTCCTTTTCCCATCACATCACATAAGCATCAAATTTATGGTTTAACGAGGGGTTTCAAATGGTTAAGCATGAACACCAAATATGTTTGTCATGGCCATATGTGCAATTCAGGTATTTGAGAGTTAATTTTGTTTGAAGTGGGGCCCATTTTCCTTTTCCCATCACATCACATAAGCATCAAATTTATGGTTTAACGAGTGGTTTCAAATGGTTAAGCATGAACACCAAATATGTTTGTCTTGGCCATATGTGCAATTCAGGTATTTGAGAATTTATTTTGTTTGAAGTGGGGCCCATTTTCCTTTTCCCATCACATCACATAAGCATCAAATTTATGGTTTAACGAGGGGTTTCAAATGGTTAAGCATGAACACCAAATATGTTTGTCTTGGCCATATGTGCAATTCAGGTATTTGAGAATTTATTTTGTTTGAAGTGGGGCCCATTTTCCTTTTCCCATCACATCACATAAGCATCAAATTTATGGTTTAACGAGGGGTTTCAAATGGTTAAGCATGAACACCAAATATGTTTGTCATGGCCATATGTGCAATTCAGGTATTTGAGAGTTAATTTTGTTTGAAGTGGGGCCCATTTTCCTTTTCCCATCACATCACATAAGCATCAAATTTATGGTTTAACGAGTGGTTTCAAATGGTTAAGCATGAACACCAAATATGTTTGTCTTGGCCATATGTGCAATTCAGGTATTTGAGAATTTATTTTGTTTGAAGTGGGGCCCATTTTCCTTTTCCCATCACATCACATAAGCATCAAATTTATGGTTTAACGAGGGGTTTCAAATGGTTAAGCATGAACACCAAATATGTTTGTCTTGGCCATATGTGCAATTCAGGTATTTGAGAATTTATTTTGTTTGAAGTGGGGCCCATTTTCCTTTTCCCATCACATCACATAAGCATCAAATTTATGGTTTAACGAGGGGTTTCAAATGGTTAAGCATGAACACCAAATATGTTTGTCATGGCCATATGTGCAATTCAGGTATTTGAGAATTTATTTTGTTTGAAGTGGGGCCCATTTTCCTTTTCCCATCACATCACATAAGCATCAAATTTATGGTTTAACGAGGGGTTTCAAATGGTTAAGCATGAACACCAAATATGTTTGTCATGGCCATATGTGCAATTCAGGTATTTGAGAGTTAATTTTGTTTGAAGTGGGGCCCATTTTCCTTTTCCCATCACATCACATAAGCATCAAATTTATGGTTTAACGAGGGGTTTCAAATGGTTAAGCATGAACACCAAATATGTTTGTCTTGGCCATATGTGCAATTCAGGTATTTGAGAGTTTATTTTGTTTGAAGTGGGGCCCATTTTCCTTTTCCCATCACATCACATAAGCATCAAATTTATGGTTTAACGAGGGGTTTCAAATGGTTAAGCATGAACACCAAACATGTTTGTCATAGCCATATGTGCAATTCAGGTATTTGAGAGTTTATTTTGTTTGAAGTGGGGCCCATTTTCCTTTTCCCATCACATCACATTAGCATCAAATTTATGGTTTAACGAGGGGTTTCAAATGGTTAAGCATGAACACCAAATATGTTTGTCATGGCCATATGTGCAATTCAGGTATTTGAGAGTTTATTTTGTTTGAAATGGGGCCCATTTTCCTTTTCCCATCAAATCACAAAAGCATCAAATTTATGGTTTAACGAGGGGTTTCAAATGGTTAAGCATGGACACCAAATATGTTTGTCATGGTCATATGTGCAATTCAGGTAATTGAGAGTTTATTTTGTTTGAAGTGGGGCCCATTTTCCTTTTCCCATCACATCACATAAGCATCAAATTTATGGTTTAACGAGGGGTTTCAAATGGTTAAGCATGAACACCAAATATGTTTGTCTTGGCCATATGTGCAATTCAGGTATTTGAGAGTTTATTTAGTTTGAAGTGGGGCCCATTTTCTTTTTCCCATCACATCACATAGGCATCAAATTTATGGTTTAACGAGGGGTTTCAAATGGTTAAGCACGAACACCAAATATGTTTGTCATGGCTATATGTGCAATTCAGGTATTTGAGAGTTTATTTTGTTTGAAGTGGGGCCCATTTTCCTTTTCCCATCACATCACATAAGCATCAAATTTATGGTTTAACGAGTGGTTTCAAATGGTTAAGCATGAACACCAAATATGTTTGTCTTGGCCATATGTGCAATTCAGGTATTTGAGAGTTTATTTTGTTTGAAGTGGGGCCCATTTTCTTTTTCCCATCACATCACATAAGCATCAAATTTATGGTTTAACGAGGGGTTTCAAATGGTTAAGCATGAACACCAAATATGTTTGTCTTGGCCATATGTGCAATTCAGGTATTTGAGAATTTATTTTGTTTGAAGTGGGGCCCATTTTCCTTTTCCCATCACATCACATAAGCATCAAATTTATGGTTTAACGAGGGGTTTCAAATGGTTAAGCATGAACACCAAATATGTTTGTCATGGCCATATGTGCAATTCAGGTATTTGAGAGTTGATTTTGTTTGAAGTGGGGCCCATTTTCCTTTTCCCATCACATCACATAAGCATCAAATTTATGGTTTAACGAGGGGTTTCAAATGGTTAAGCATGAACACCAAATATGTTTGTCTTGGCCATATGTGCAATTCAGGTATTTGAGAGTTTATTTTGTTTGAAGTGGGGCCCATTTTCCTTTTCCCATCACATCACATAAGCATCAAATTTATGGTTTAACGAGGGGTTTCAAATGGTTAAGCATGAACACCAAACATGTTTGTCATAGCCATATGTGCAATTCAGGTATTTGAGAGTTTATTTTGTTTGAAGTGGGGCCCATTTTCCTTTTCCCATCACATCACATAAGCATCAAATTTATGGTTAAACGAGGGGTTTCAAATGGTTAAGCATGAACACCAAATATGTTTGTCATGGCCATATGTGCAATTCAGGTAATTGAGAGTTTATTTTGTTTAAAGTGGGGCCCATTTTCCTTTTCCCATCACATCACCTAAGCATCAAATTTATGGTTTAACGAGGGGTTTCAAATGGTTAAGCATGAACACCAAATATGTTTGTCATGGCCATATGTGCAATTCAGGTATTTGAGAGTTTATTTTGTTTGAAGTGGGGCCCATTTTCCTTTTCCCATCACATCACATAAGCATCAAATTTATGGTTTAACGAGGGGTTTCAAATGGTTAAGCATGAACACCAAGTATGTTTGTCATGGCCATATGTGCAATTCAGGTATTTGAGAGTTTATTTTGTTTGAAGGGGGGCCCATTTTTTTCCCCCATCACATCACATAAGCATCAAATTTATAGTTTAACGAGGGGTTTTAAATGGTTAAGCATGAACACCAAATATGTTTGTCTTGGCCATATATGCAGTTCAGGTATTTGAGAGTTTATTTTGTTTGAAGTGGGGCCCATTTTCCTTTTCCCATCACATCACATAAGCATCAAATTTATGGTTTAACGAGGGGTTTCAAATGGTTAAGCATGAACACCAAATAGGTTTGTCATGGCGATATGTGCAATTCAGGTATTTGAGAGTTTATTTTGTTTGAAGTGGGGCCCATTTTCCTTTTCCCATCACATCACCTAAGCATCAAATTTATGGTTTAACGAGGGGTTTCAAATGGTTATGCATGAACACCAAATATGTTTGTCTTGGCCATATGTGCGATTCAGGTATTTGAGAGTTTATTTTGTAGAAGTGGGGCCCATTTTTTTTTCCCATCACATCACATAAGCATCAAATTTATGGTTTAACGAGGGGTTTCAAATGGTTAAGCATGAACACCAAATATGTTTGTCTTGGCCATATGTGCAATTCAGGTATTTGAGAGTTTATTTTGTTTGAAGTGGGGCCCATTTTCCTTTTCCCATCACATCACATAAGCATCAAATTTATGGTTTAACGAGGGGTTTCAAATGGTTAAGCATGAACACCAAATATGTTTGTCTTGGCCATATGTGCCATTCAGGTATTTGAGAGTTTATTTTGTTTGAAGTGGGGCCCATTTTCCTTTTCCCATCACATCAAATAAGCACCAAATTTATGGTTTAACGAGGGGTTTCAAATGATTAAGCATGAACACCAAATATGTTTGTCATGGCCATATGTGCAATTCAGGTATTTGAGAGTTTATTTTGTTTGAAGTGGGGCCCATTTTCCTTTTCCCATCACATCACATAAGCATCAAATTTATGGTTTAACGAGGGGTTTCAAATGGTTAAGCATGAACACCAAATATGTTTGTCTTGGCCATATGTGCAATTCAGGTATTTGAGAGTTTATTTTGTTTGAAGTGGGGCCCATTTTCCTTTTCCCATCACATCACATAAGCATCAAATTTATGGTTTAACGAGGGGTTTCAAATGGTTAAGCATGAACACCAAACATGTTTGTCATAGCCATATGTGCAATTCAGGTATTTGAGAGTTTATTTTGTTTGAAGTGGGGCCCATTTTCCTTTTCCCATCACATCACATAAGCATCAAATTTATGGTTAAACGAGGGGTTTCAAATGGTTAAGCATGAACACCAAATATGTTTGTCATGGCCATATGTGCAATTCAGGTAATTGAGAGTTTATTTTGTTTAAAGTGGGGCCCATTTTCCTTTTCCCATCACATCACCTAAGCATCAAATTTATGGTTTAACGAGGGGTTTCAAATGGTTAAGCATGAACACCAAATATGTTTGTCATGGCCATATGTGCAATTCAGGTATTTGAGAGTTTATTTTGTTTGAAGTGGGGCCCATTTTCCTTTTCCCATCACATCACATAAGCATCAAATTTATGGTTTAACGAGGGGTTTCAAATGGTTAAGCATGAACACCAAGTATGTTTGTCATGGCCATATGTGCAATTCAGGTATTTGAGAGTTTATTTTGTTTGAAGTGGGGCCCATTTTTTTTCCCCCATCACATCACATAAGCATCAAATTTATGGTTTAACGAGGGGTTTTAAATGGTTAAGCATGAACACCAAATATGTTTGTCTTGGCCATATATGCAGTTCAGGTATTTGAGAGTTTATTTTGTTTGAAGTGGGGCCATTTTCCTTTTCCCATCACATCACATAATAATCAAATTTATGGTTTAACGAGGGGTTTCAAATGGTTAAGCATGAACACCAAATAGGTTTGTCATGGCGATATGTGCAATTCAGGTATTTGAGAGTTTATTTTGTTTGAAGTGGGGCCCATTTTCCTTTTCCCATCACATCACCTAAGCATCAAATTTATGGTTTAACGAGGGGTTTCAAATGGTTAAGCATGAACACCAAATATGTTTGTCTTGGCCATATGTGCAATTCAGGTATTTGAGAGTTTATTTTGTTTGAAGTGGGGCCCATTTTCCTTTTCCCATCACATCACATAAGCATCAAATTTATAGTTTAACGAGGGGTTTTAAATGGTTAAGTATGAACACCAAATGTGTTTGTCTTGGCCATATGTGCAATTCAGGTATTTGAGAGTTTATTTTGTTTGAAGTGGGGCCCATTTTCCTTTTCCCATCACATCACATAAGCATCAAATTTATAGTTTAACGAGGGGTTTTAAATGGTTAAGTATGAACACCAAATATGTTTGTCTTGGCCATATGTGCAATTCAGGTATTTGAGAGTTTATTTTGTTTGAAGTGGGGCCCATTTTCCTTTTCCCATCACATCACATAAGCATCAAATTTATAGTTTAACGAGGGGTTTTAAATGGTTAAGTATGAACACCAAATGTGTTTGTCTTGGCCATATGTGCAATTCAGGTATTTGAGAGTTTATTTTGTTTGAAGTGGGGCCCATTTTCCTTTTCCCATCTTATCAAATAAGCACCAAATTTATGGTTTAACGAGGGGTTTCAAATGATTAAGCATGAACACCAAATATGTTTGTCATGGCCATAAGTGCAATTCAGGTATTTGAGAGTTTATTTTGTTTGAAGTGGGGCCCATTTTCCTTTTCCCATCACATCACATAAGCATCAAATTTATGGTTTAACGAGGGGTTTCAAATGGTTAAGCATGAACACCATTTATGTTTGTCTTGGCCATATGTGCAATTCAGGTATTTCAGAGTTTATTTTGTTTGAAGTGGGGCCCATTTTCCTTTTCCCATCAAATCACATAAGCATCAAATTTATGGTTTAACGAGGGGTTTCAAATGGTTAAGCATGAACACCAAATATGTTTGTCTTGGCCATATGTGCAATTCAGCTATTTGAGAGTTTATTTTGTTTGAAGTGGGGCCCATTTTCCTTTTCCCATCACATCACATAAGCATCAAATTTATGGTTTAACGAGCGGTTTCAAATGGTTAAGCATGAACACCAAATATGTTTGTCTTGGCCATATGTGCAATTCAGGTATTTGAGAGTTTATTTTGTTTGAAGTGGGGCCCATTTTCTTTTTCCCATCACATCACATAAGCATCAAATTTATGGTTTAACGAGGGGTTTTAAATGGTTAAGCATGAACACCAAATATGTTTGTCTTGGCCATATGTGCAATTCAGGTATTTGAGAATTTATTTTGTTTGAAGTGGGGCCCATTTTCCTTTTCCCATCACATCACATAAGCATCAAAATTATGGTTTAACGAGGGGTTTCAAATGGTTAAGCATGAACACCAAATATGTTTGTCATGGCCATATGTGCAATTCAGGTATTTGAGAGTTAATTTTGTTTGAAGTGGGGCCCATTTTCCTTTTCCCATCACATCACATAAGCATCAAATTTATGGTTTAACGAGGGGTTTCAAATGGTTAAGCATGAACACCAAATATGTTTGTCTTGGCCATATGTGCAATTCAGGTGTTTGAGAGTTTATTTTGTTTGAAGTGGGGCCCATTTTCCTTTTCCCATCACATCACATAAGCATCAAATTTATGGTTTAACGAGGGGTTTCAAATGGTTAAGCATGAACACCAAACATGTTTGTCATAGCCATTTGTGCAATTCAGGTATTTGAGAGTTTATTTTGTTTGAAGTGGGGCCCATTTTCCTTTTCCCATCACATCACATAAGCATCAAATTTATGGTTAAACGAGGGGTTTCAAATGGTTAAGCATGAACACCAAATATGTTTGTCATGGCCATATGTGCAATTCAGGTAATTGAGAGTTTATTTTGTTTAAAGTGGGGCCCATTTTCCTTTTCCCATCACATCACCTAAGCATCAAATTTATGGTTTAACGAGGGGTTTCAAATGGTTAAGCATGAACACCAAATATGGTTGTCATGGCCATATGTGCAATTCAGGTATTTGAGAGTTTATTTTGTTTGAAGTGGGGCCCATTTTCCTTTTCCCATCACATCACATAAGCATCAAATTTATGGTTTAACGAGGGGTTTCAAATGGTTAAGCATGAACACCAATTATGTTTGTCATGGCCATATGTGCAATTCAGGTATTTGAGAGTTTATTTTGTTTGAAGTGGGCCCATTTTCTTTTCCCCATCACATCACATAAGCATCAAATTTATAGTTTAACGAGGGGTTTTAAATGGTTAAGCATGAACACCAAATATGTTTGTCTTGGCCATATATGCAGTTCAGGTATTTGAGAGTTTATTTTGTTTGAAGTGGGGCCCATTTTCCTTTTCCCATCACATCACATAAGCATCAAATTTATGGTTTAACGAGGGGTTTCAAATGGTTAAGCATGAACACCAAATATGTTTGTCTTGGCCATATGTGCAATTCAGTTATTTGAGAATTTATTTTGTTTGAAGTGGGGCCCATTTTCCTTTTCCCATCACATCACATAAGCATCAAAATTATGGTTTAACGAGGGGTTTCAAATGGTTAAGCATGAACACCAAATATGTTTGTCATGGCCATATGTGCAATTCAGGTATTTGAGAGTTTATTTTGTTTGAAGTGGGGCCCATTTTCCATTTCCCATCACATCACATAAGCATCAAATTTATGGTTTAACGAGGGGTTTCAAATGGTTAAGCATGAACACCAATTAAGTTTGTCATGGCCATATGTGCAATTCAGGTATTTGAGAGTTTATTTTGTTTGAAGTGGGGCCCATTTTCTTTTCCCCATCACATCACATAAGCATCAAATTTATAGTTTAACGAGGGGTTTTAAATGGTTAAGAATGAACACCAAATATGTTTGTCTTGGCCATATGTGCAATTCAGGTATTTGAAAGTTTATTTTGTTTGAAGTGGGGCCCATTTTCTTTTTCCCATCACATCACATAAGCATCAAATTTATGGTTTAACGAGGGGTTTCAAATGGTTAAGCATGAACACCAAATATGTTTGTCTTGGCCATATGTGCAATTCAGGTATTTGAGAATTTATTTTGTTTGAAGTGGGGCCCATTTTCCTTTTCCCATCACATCACATTAGCATCAAATTTATGGTTTAACGAGGGGTTTCAAATGGTTAAGCATGAACACCAAATATGTTTGTCTTGGCCATATGTGCAATTCAGGTATTTGAGAGTTTATTTTGTTTGAAGTGGGGCCCATTTTCCTTTTCCCATCACATCACATAAGCATCAAATTTATGGTTTAACGAGTGGTTTCAAATGGTTAAGCATGAACACCAAATATGTTTGTCTTGGCCATATGTGCAATTCAGGTATTTGAGAGTTTATTTTGTTTGAAGTGGGGCCCATTTTCTTTTTCCCATCACATCACATAAGCATCAAATTTATGGTTTAACGAGGGGTTTCAAATGGTTAAGCATGAACACCAAATATGTTTGTCTTGGCCATATGTGCAATTCAGGTATTTGAGAATTTATTTTGTTTGAAGTGGGGCCCATTTTCCTTTTCCCATCACATCACATAAGCATCAAATTTATGGTTTAACGAGGGGTTTCAAATGGTTAAGCATGAACACCAATTATGTTTGTCTTGGCCATATGTGCAATTCAGGTATTTGAGAGTTTATTTTGTTTGAAGTGGGGCCCATTTTCCTTTTCCCATCACATCACATAAGCATCAAATTTATGGTTTAACGAGGGGTTTCAAATGGTTAAGCATGAACACCAAACATGTTTGTCATAGCCATATGTGCAATTCAGGTATTTGAGAGTTCATTTTGTTTGAAGTGGGGCCCATTTTCCTTTTCCCATCACATCACATAAGCATCAAATTTATGGTTAAACGAGGGGTTTCAAATGGTTAAGCATGAACACCAAATATGTTTGTCATGGCCATATGGGCAATTCAGGTAATTGAGAGTTTATTTTGTTTAACGTGGGGCCCGTTTTCCTTTTCCCATCACATCACCTAAGCATCAAATTTATGGTTTAACGAGGGGTTTCAAATGGTTAAGCATGAACACCAAATATGTTTGTCATGGCCATATGTGCAATTCAGGTATTTGAGAGTTTATTTTGTTTGAAGTGGGGCCCATTTTCCTTTTCCCATCACATCACATAAGCATCAAATTTATGGTTTAACGAGGGGTTTCAAATGGTTAAGCATGAACACCAATTATGTTTGTCATGGCCATATGTGCAATTCAGGTATTTGAGAGTTTATTTTGTTTGAAGTGGGGCCCATTTTCTTTTCCCCATCACATCACATAAGCATCAAATTTATAGTTTAACGAGGGGTTTTAAATGGTTAAGCATGAACACCAAATATGTTTGTCTTGGCCATATATGCAGTTCAGGTATTTGAGAGTTTATTTTGTTTGAAGTGGGGCCCATTTTCCTTTTCCCATCACATCACATAAGCATCAAATTTATGGTTTAACGAGGGGTTTCAAATGGTTAAGCATGAACACCAAATAGGTTTGTCATGGCGATATGTGCAACTCAGGTATTTGAGAGTTTATTTTGTTTGAAGTGGGGCCCATTTTTCTTTTCCCATCACATCACCTAAGCATCAAATTTATGGTTTAACGAGGGGTTTCAAATGGTTATGCATGAACACCAAATATGTTTGTCATGGCCATATGTGCAATTCAGGTATTTGAGAGTTTATTTTGTTTGAAGTGGGGCCCATTTTCCTTTTCCCATCACATCACATAAGCATCAAATTTATAGTTTAACGAGGGGTTTTAAATGGTTAAGTAGGAACACCAAATATGTTTGTCTTGGCCATATGTGCAATTCAGGTATTTGAGAGTTTAGTTTGTTTGAAGTGGGGCCCATTTTCCTTTTCCCATCACATCAAATAAGCACCAAATTTATGGTTTAACGAGGGGTTTCAAATGATTAAGCATGAACACCAAATATGTTTGTCATGGCCATATGTGCAATTCAGGTATTTGAGAGTTTATTTTGTTTGAAGTGGGGCCCATTTTCCTTTTCCCATCACATCACATGAGCATCAAATTTATGGTTTAACGAGGGGTTTCAAATGGTTAAGCATGAACACCAAATATGTTTGTCTTGGCCATATGTGCAATTCAGGTATTTGAGAGTTTATTTTGTTTGAAGTGGGGCCCATTTTCCTTTTCCCATCACATCACATAAGCATCAAATTTATGGTTTAACGAGGGGTTTCAAATGGTTAAGCATGAACACCAAATATGTTTGTCTTGGCCATGTGTGCAATTCAGGTATTTGAGAGTTTATTTTGTTTGAAGTGGGGCCCATTTTCCTTTTCCCATCACATCACATAAGCATCAAATTTATGGTTTAACGAGGGGTTTCAAATGGTTAAGCATGAACACCAAATATGTTTGTCTTGGCCATATGTGCAATTCAGGTATTTGAGAGTTTATTTTGTTTGAAGTGGGGCCCATTTTCTTTTCCCCATCACATCACATAAGCATCAAATTTATGGTTTAACGAGGGGTTTCAAATGGTTAAGCATGAACACCAAATATGTTTGTCATGGCGATATGTGAAATTCAGGTATTTGAGAGTTTATTTTGTTTGAAGTGGGGCCCATTTTCCTTTTCCCATCACATCACATAAGCATCAAATTTATGGTTTAACGAGGGGTTTCAAATGGTTAAGCATGAACACCAAATATGTTTGTCTTGGCCATATGTGCAATTCAAGTATTTGAGAGTTTATTTTGTTTGAAGTGGGGCCCATTTTCCTTTTCCCATCACATCACATAAGCATCAAATTTTTGGTTTAACGAGGGGTTTCAAATGGTTAAGCATGAACACCAAATATGTTTGTCATGGCGATATGTGCAATTCAGGTATTTGAGAGTTTATTTTGTTTGAAGTGGGGCCCATTTTCTTTTTCCCATCACATCACATAAGCATCAAATTTATGGTTTAACGAGGGGTTTCAAATGGTTAAGCATGAACACCAAATATGTTATTAGTTCGCATGCCATTTTTTATAACATTCGGACAACGTGAACAAAATTTCATTAGTAAAATTTTACAGGTGGGGGAAGGAAAAAGAGCCGAAGTAGGCAGGCTTGATTCTTTATCAACAAAATTCCACTCGGACCAGAATTCCATGGATAATAATCAATTATAATGGAAAATTGTTGCAAAAATGTCATTATAAACCATTATTGTTGCAAATTAAGACCACGAAACCGTTTATATTCTCATTATAATCGATTTTTTTTTGTAAAAACACAATCCATGAAAATCCATTATAATGGATTATAATCGATATAAAATCCCTTGTGATTGATTATAACGGATTATAATCTTTAAAAAAAATTGCATTTTTTGCAAAAATGAATATCTCAAAATAGTACAAAGGGGGGACCTTTTGGGTCGGCAAGGGGTCGAATTCCTGAGAGAGATGGCGTCCACATCCCCCGCCCCCTAAATCCGCTACTGCCTACACCCACCCCCAAGTTTACTAAAGCCGGCCCAAAACCGGGGCGGCAGCATGTTATCCAACAGATTTCCAGCGTCTCAGAACAGAATTAGGAAAATTTAAGAACAGATTTCTAGCGTCCTAGAACAGAATTAAGAAAATTTAATAACAGATTTCCAGCGTAAGACTCAGGAGTCACCTACGATTCTTCGCAAGCATTGTGACTCATTTGTATATCCTATTTGGCGGTAACGTGCGCGACTTTCAATTTTTCCCGCCTTTGCACCTTTCCATGTTGTAAAAGTCATTTTGATCTGACTTTTTGTCAAGTGTAACTGGGCTTGATTTGCACTAAATTCTTCAAAATGGTACGTAAAACTGTCGTTCTTATGTGAATCCATCTCTAACCATACACACCCTTTATGCAGGTATACAAATTTATTCTGATCGGCTTAAGCTAAGCGCTGTGTTGCAGATTTTAGCAGGTCTTGTGGGCTGTTAGATTAACCGTGTTTAATTGTAGCTTCCAGGTTCAGTCATTTCAAGTTTCAAGATAAACCCCACCTCCCAGTCTCAAGTTTATCAGCTTCGATCGAAAGTTTGGCTTACTGGTGTGTCTAAAGGAAAAGTCTGCATTCTGATTGGTCAACTATTTTAATCTACTTAACAAACTCACCCTTTCTTTAATATACTAAAACGAACTTGAAACTAGTCGATTAAAAATTGAAGCATAAATGGTAAATAGTAAATTGTAAAAACACATTTTTCTGAGAAACGTGAGAAGTAAAAATGAATTCAATCAGGTTAACAGGTTTAATCAAATAACATATCAATAACGAAGTATCTCAGGTGCAAGCTTTTTGTACAATTTTAGGTTCATCTTGCTACCTTAGCACTATGCGTCATAGTATCCTTGGACATCGCTGAAAGTAGTATCAGATTTTGCATCAACGATCGAAGTTGTAAGCCAGGTGACTTCTGCAACAATTTAAACAGATGTGATTTGAATCAACATGCCATCAAGTGTAAAAAAGACCAGGACTGTGAAAAGAATGAGGAGTGCGTAAAAAACAGACCTACTTTTTCTAATCCAACAACGGACAAAACTTGTAAGCAGAAATACGTCGACGGAGAGGGGGAAGTGATGGAGTATTGTACCAGTAATGCCAAATGTAAATCGAAGCGTTGCCATCCTACTAGGTACATTTGTGTGGATGATGACTCCTCGGCACGACCAGCACAACAACCGTACCAGCAAAACTGCAAACTTAACAGTGATTGCAACACGTTCGAGGAATGTCGTGACGGCTATCAATGTTCAATCAGAGGACGCTGTGAAACTGATTACCACTGTAGGCCAGGCAATAGGTGCGATACTAAGACAAGATATTGCGTAAAACTTGAGAAGCCAAAGAAAACGACCACTCCCGAACCCCTCCCGACCACTACCAAACCCAGAAATTTAACTTCCACTACCATTTCCGCTACCACTTCCGCTACCACTGAAGTATTACTACCAGACATCAGCGATGACACTTGCAGCCCCTCCTGCAGATACAACAGAGATTGTGGCTGGGGATATTACTGCTTCTGCAGTTTGTGCGTCCCTGAAAACCCATAACTGTTAAAATGAACGAGCAAGTCCGCAGAGGAAAGAAGCGACAAAAAAATATTGCCAACCATGTGACAACGATTGTACCAAGAATGTCAATCAACAACTTTTTTGAATTTTTTTTATTCATCTAAGTCAGGAGTGGATTTAGGGGCGGGGGCGGGGCGGGTTTTTTGGCCTGTTTCTTTAAATTTGCCTGCAAAAACTTTAAACAAACAGGGTCTTTTTAGTGCTTTGGGAGAGCTCGGAAAATCAATTTGGTCGACCTAAAAAAAGTCGACAAAATTTCAAAAACTTTTGAGAATCCGCCCTCTCCTTCGTGAAAATCCTAGATGCGCCCCTGATCTAAGTCCACGTCAAGCTCAGTATTGATCACATAAGCTTTGATATCTGCTGAAACTGATCAAATGTCTATTCAGATTGCTGAAACCCTTTTCTATTGCGAAAGATCCCCAACAATCCTACCTACAGGAATTCGACTTGCTCGCCTATTGAAACCAGATCTAAACTAGTATTAATGATTGGTTATTATTATTATATTTTATCTCTATAAAATATTGAATACTAACCAATCATACTCCATCAAACTAACAACCTAATTTTTTTGTAAGTGTTGAAACTACTTGTAGTTTCAACACCAGAACAGTTTGAATTTAACTTAAAATACAGTTGTTCTCAATCTGGAACTAACTCGCTTAAGCCGGTGTACACTAGATCTATTGAGACTAGGAGATACAAGAGTAAGACTAAGATTGGTATTGGACTAAGAAGTTGCACGAATCTATACGGCCGAAAATAAGATAGCGTGACGAGCAGACGGTGTACTTTATCTGACATTACTCTATGAGTATAGTAATCAATACATAACTCATCTGGTGCGACCAAAAATCGCGAACAGACCTTAACTAACCTAGACTTAGACAAAAATTAGATTGGAAATAGACAAATACATTATTTTAAAAAGTTTATGTGACAGAAAATAGAAGAACTGTCTCTACGACTCAATAGATCAGATCCAATATTCCGAACAATACGAGAACTACCCAATATTGGAAGAAGCCTCAAACAAGAGACGACATACGAGTAGGAAGAAATCTACCAATCGATTTCATGATAACCCGACAAAAACGAGATCAGATTTTTGTAATTAGGATACTACCAGCAGTAAATATAAATTTTCTTTTACTGACATAATACTTTGAAGAATTATCTTCAATAACCTTTCAAGCCGCTAAACCTTATCATTGTACAATAACGACTGATAAACACAACACTTGTCGTTTTCCTTAAATCAGCTGTGTATTAAATAACATCTTGAAAAACATTTATTGAATATAAAATACAAAAATAAGTAAGTATAAATCATAAACTGTTAGCATATATATATCATCTCTTCATCCCAGCTTCATCACCTAAAACATAACAGCAAAATGCAAAAACTAATAATGATCAAAACTAAAACTTAATTCAAACCCTTTAATTTTAAACTATCAAGGCTTAATCTTGCTTTCACTTAAATTAACTTTAATTAAAAAGACAGATCATTAAGGCTTTCCTTGAATCTTTAAATTAAATTCGACTATTTCTAAATTTCTAAATATCTAAATCTCTGATCATCAAGGCATATCCTTGGATCAAATCGAACATTTTTGTTTTTCCCCTCCCAACTTAATTAGTGTCTAACGACCTCAAACGTCGATTCACCACCCAACCCTAAATAAAGAGAGAGAGAGAGAGAGAGAGAGGACACTTTATTGTTTCAATATACTTATGCAGTGGCAGAACTGGTTGTATAAGAATCTGATGTACAATATTACGCAATGGTTATATAACATAACAAGAAAAACCATAATTTACTACGAGGACGAATCAATTAATTGATTTAACAAAATAAATGTCCTTGGATGCGGAAAGACTATCCTTATTGGGTAACAGGGTGTCATCTTTTCTTATGATGAAATTTTTTATCAGAGTTTTTGTCAATGTGTACGGTAGTTTTCGATTAAACAAGGTTCGGATTATTGTGTTAAGGTTTCTAATTGATGTAAATAAGAAAGACTTACAAAGGAAATCAGCTTTACATGTTGAAGGGATCAGTAATGTTCCAGTTCGATGGTTATAGCGGAATTCAGAATTTGGGAGTCTTATATGCGTGAAAGCTGGGGCATCGTTTCGGCATAACCTGTGAAGGTAGTGTGCTGATCGGTACTCGATTATATTCCGAGCAGTAGGAATTTTGTGCTGTTTCCTTAGAAGTGTAACGGAATCTCGTTTGCTTATATTCATTATTATCCTGATTCGCCATTTTATTTGTTTTTCGAGTTTCTCAATATTATTTTGCGTACATCCGTTTAAGAGCATGCATGGATAGTGCAAATGGCTCAGCACAAGAGTATTCAACAGGAGAATTCTAGTACGCAGAGGGATTTCGTCTCGGATGCATTTTATCGTTTCGATTGATGTAGCCATTTTTTGTAAAATTTTGTTGATTTCTTTGTCGAATGTTAAGCTTATGTCAATATTAACGCCGAAAAATTTAACTGTCTCTGTTAAATTAACTTGATAGTTTCCAACTTTCAATGAAAGATTTTCAGTTAGTTTCTTTTTCGACGGTGCAGAAAATACAATGAAATGGGTTTTGTCTACATTAATCATTAATCGATTTAAGTGAAAATACAAAAGAATTTTATTGAAATTGTTTTCAATGCTCTTTGTTGCTGTTTCGGGATCTGAATGAAATCTAAGCAGAGTCGTGTCGTCGGCATATTGTACTAACGTACATGATTTGTCTATTGTTTGTGGCAAGTCATTTACATACAAGTTGAACAGCAGTGGTCCTAGTACAGTACCTTGGGGAACACCTTGCTCTAATTTAAGCCAATCTTAGTGTTCGCCGTTTACTATTGTCAATTGCTGTCTGTTTTCGAGAAATGACTTAATAAGAGTTGTTGCTGACTGTTCAATGCCAATGTGACTTAGTTTCCTTTCAAAGACTGAATGAGAGAGTGAATCAAATGCTTTAGATAAATCAAGAAATGCAGCCGCTGCTATATTATTTTTATCAAGATGGAATCTGATTTTTTCTGTTGTGTATAAAAGAGCATCATTAGGTGAATAACCTGGACGAAAACCAAATTGTTTTGGATTTAGAATATTGGAATTTGCTAAGAATTCGTGAATTTGGGATGAAAATTTTTTTTCAAACAA
The DNA here is from genome assembly GCF_963678635.1 of Symsagittifera roscoffensis. Taxonomy (NCBI): domain Eukaryota; kingdom Metazoa; phylum Xenacoelomorpha; order Acoela; family Convolutidae; genus Symsagittifera; species Symsagittifera roscoffensis. The sequence continues at coordinate 40,143,214 of NC_087062.1, forward strand.
CTTCGATAGAGTGGGTGTAATAGAAATTGGACGATAATTTACTGGATCTGTCGTGTCGCCTTTTTTGAATATGGGAAAAACGTGTTTCTTTTTTAAGGTATATGGGAATACGGATTTCGAGATGCATTCATTGATAATCATCGTAAGAATTGGGTTTACAGTATTAATGCTGTCTTTTAGAGCCCAAGCAGGGATTTTGCTTGGTCCTAATGGCTTGTTTAAGGGAAGTAATAAAATTGCATCTTTCATTTCTTTGTGAGTTATGAACCTGAATTGAAAGTGCCTATTTGTTTTGCTGTGTACACTGTACTCAGTTGGTACATCTATGGGAGGATGTGCGTTTTTGTATTCTCCTAATGTTGAGAACCTGTAGTTAAGGAAGTTTGCTTTCTCTTTATTTTCAATTATAGTGTCGCCAAACGAATTCCGTAGATCATCTATTTGCGTTGACTGTTTCATGGTGTTCCTGATAGAGTTTATGAAATTCCACTGTTTTGTTGGACAGTCAAGCATTTTGAATTGGGATGTTTTCTCTTTCTTGTATAAATGTTTTAGATGATGGTTGCATTTATTTCTTATTCGTTTATAGTTTTCAAAATTGGCATCTGTTCTTGATAATTGATATGCCTTTAGAAGATTTTATTTTTCCTGTTTTAAAGGTCTATTGACTGAGTTAAGTACTTTAACAGACAGCTGTAGCTGCGGTTTATTTCGGATATACTTCTGCTCTAGTGGTGCGTGAGCGTTTAGGGCATGCGAGAAAAAATCTTCAAATTTTATTAACACTTTAGAGACATCGTTTTCTTGGTAGACGAGAAACCATGGACTCTGTTTAAGTTCCTCGCAGAACCTATTTTTACAATAATTGGTTTTGTTGAAGCGAAAAGTTCGAATTGGAATGGCTTTTTCGAATCGTTTTAGTTTGCTAATACACATTGTTTTAAATGGTCCGTGTTTATAGGTGGTTCTGCTTCAATAGTTTCTTTACAAAAAGATTTGGTTGTTATAATGTTATCTAAAATGGGTTGGCTGTTTTTTGAGTTGTATGTCGGTATCGACTTATTGGTGATTGACAAATTGTATGGTTTAATAGAATCGCTGAGAAATTTAGCTTCATGTTTATTCAAGTAGTTTCTATTGAAATCACCCAAAATCGTAACATCTCGCGCTTCAGAGGCAGCGTAATCTATACCCTTTAGTGTATCTTCTATAAAAATTTCCTTGAATTGTTTGTGTGGATTGTAGGCAATAGCAATTATCTGTTTTTTTTTTTGATTTTTTGTGATGATTGGGCTATATTCCACCCATGGGAGGGACGTAGATAATTTAAATCTTCTCAAATCTTAGGGTTAAATTTTTTGGGAATAAGAAGAAGAGTACCACCACTTGGGTGTTGACCAGTGCATTTTTTGTTACGGTCGTATCTAAAAATTTCATGGGTTGTTTTGCAGAAGGAATAAGTTTTATGATCGCATGTATCGTCAAGCCAGGTTTCCGTAAGACCAATAATTGTGTTTGAGTCAACTATTTCTGACAAGAAACGTATTTCCAAGTATTTGTTCTTTATGCTTCTACAATTTAGAGTTATATATTTGAGGAAGTTGTGGTGTTCCTTTGCTTTGTTTGCCAGGATTTCATATGAAAGTGGGGGACCTGGATTGACTTCGATGTCCCCACATTGAAGAAGCAGGATTTTCAACATTCCAATCTGAAAGGTTAGTAACACAACTGCGCAATAGATGCCAGCTGTGAATCTAAAAAGGCGGTTAGACGTCATGTTTCTAGTTTTGAGTAGTGCGGTGCTGTTGGGTACATTGTAATTAATGGGATTGCTAGTTAAAAGGGAGAAAATAAGGAGAGTCTTTAAAAGCCATTGGCTTATCATAAATTTGATAGATCCAGATCATTGGGTAATAGACTACTAAAACAACATTAATATGGATAGTATCTATTATGGCGTAAGTCATAATTACTACGATTGGTATTCATATGATTGTAGGTTTGATTGTTGCTGAAACCATGGCTCGCAAGATTCTTTGGGTGCTCGGGCCCCCACGAGACTTGGCTTGAACCAGGTTTCATACGATTCCTCTGAGGGTGCGCTGGGCCCCTAGAGTTGAAAGTATTCGGAGAAACAACTCGAGGTGATATGCTGGATAATGGTAGCACCTTTTCCATGATTGCATTTTTTAAAGTACTAAAATAACGCATCAATTGTACTTCATCAAAGAAGATTGACTAATAGTCGTTTATGCTGACAATTTTATCGTACATAGGAACAATTTGATTTTTTTTTCTTAAATTTATGAGCGATAATGCTGTTGAATTCAATTATACGCTTACCACTTACAGAATCGGGTACCGATTTCACAGGCGGGACTTGGCATATACTGATTATTGCAGGTGAAAACTTTGTCTCAATTTCACTAATGGTGGCGCAAAAAGTTTCAAATATATCATCTACAGGTTTGTGTAGTTCCCTTGTGAGGGAATTGGTGCCGTCCTGGAAGGTTACTGATTTCAGCTCAGTATCGTCGTACTTTTTCTTAACTGATTGTTTCTCGCTGCAAAATGAGCCGCGGTAAGAATGAACGGCCACGTCTTTGGGCAGCTCCTTCGTGTCAAACTCCGCTAAAAAACTCGAACCAATAATCAAGTTTTGAGTATCATTGGGGATTACTTTGGCAGCAAAATCAATAGGTGCTCTGGGTCCTTTTGCGTTTTGATTACTGTTTAGAGGATTACTGGATGTTGCTAGTACATTGACAAGGTTAAATATTTGAACATAGTACTTATCTTTTTGTTCGGGATTGAGTTTCGTGAAGTCGTCGGGTAGCATCAGAAGCATTGGTGTTACATTGTTTGAAGCCAGAAAAATGCCAGGAATAATGGTGCTGTTGGTGTCAAGGATAATATGCTGAAGTTAGTAGTCAGTGCCCAAAGAATGGCAACTAGTGTTTCATCACTCTCTGAAACTATTTAATAAGTTTATCACAACAATTAGGCTAAGTCAGTGACCCAGAATTAACAGATAAATTTCAAAAACTAACCATTTCAATTAAGATAAACATTGAAGAATTTCGGTTACTCAACCTTCACTTGATCCCCCTCCTCTTAGATGACCCAGGTCAAAACACTTAAACTTAGTTAGTCATAAAATAGTATATAACGAACTACTTGCGTTCTAATTATACCTGAACCTTGTGGATCGATTTCTTATTCTCCAAAACATGATCATAAATCACAACCCCTAAGCAAGATTAGGTAGGTCTATCTTAGCTTAGAATTAGTCACGAGAAAGTACAAATCATTCTCAAGAGTCAATTGACGCTTTTCTCTCTAACCCAACGATACGACCCAATTTAAGCTAACCACAAAAAATTGTAAGAACTAACATTTTAGGACATCAGAATCACCAATCCAGATTTGCACCCATCATTCTAAACCTTATGTCAAGAGACAATTTAGGAAACAATCAAACAATCATAACACACAATTCTTTAATTAACGACATATACGACCTCCTAATTACACCAAACAGACAATCAGTAGGATATATAAAAACTTAGAGACAAACACCGAGAAAAAAAATAATTAACAAACAAAAACAAATAATTAGGAAAAGAATTTCAAAACGAAAAAACGCAGTCTCAGAATCAAAAACAACCGCAAAACAAAAACTTCACAATTTAAAGGACTCAATAAACAAAAATCATCAAATTGACAATCAATTATACTTCACTGATTCAGAAACCACATCACCAGCACCAATAAAAAGGAAACGTTGAATAAAAAATTGCTACACAAACAAACCAATACGTTTGTAGAATTGAAATCAACCAATAAGACTCATTGAAAATTACACATTAACAGTCATACATCACAAAAATGATTCAAAGTGAAGATAACCCAGAAAATTCAATACTTCCATTCTTAAAATCTCTAATTACTGAAGCTCGAGGACAGGTAAAATTTTGCCAAAATCTAATCGCAAATTTATTCAAAAAAGAATAAAGTCCGTGCACCGGAAAATTTCCCGATGTAAAAGTCAAAATACAACTTAATGACCACTATCTCAAAGGTATATGTAGTCTCACATCACAATATGGAATCTACGCCATAGAAATCAAATCGCCAAATGCATTTCTTGACAGATATCTCATCCAAACTGATGATGTAGATATTGAATTTTCAAAAGTTTTTACACAATACATCAAAAACATACAACACCAAAACTCAATAAGAGCAAACTAGATATTCACAAATGATGTACTCTCACTTATCTATGGCTATTTATCTATATTAGAAATGAATGAACCTCAAAGCGATTCACCAACTCAAACATCTCAACATACAACTGTACAACAGGAAATACACATAATTTCAAAATTTTTAAATGCAATCTGAGAGGATTTAACAAAAAATGATATATTAAAACATGTTAGACACAATTTATAAAAATTTTTAGCATGGTTCATAATCGATTATTTTAATTACAATATTGATCTTATTGCACAAGCAAGAAAAAAACTTTAGACCACAAAATACAGATGACGAAACCGTATTAGCAGAACAATCAGATTATGTTTGGGAACCTGAATAGTCTCATGAATCATTTATTATTATAAAAACAGATATATCAAGTCAAGCAATTAGCACTATCTCTATTAACAAAGGCTATGCTAGAGTATACCCAAGTACAGTTGACGCAACACCTTTAAACTATAATTCCTTTTTCCCTGAAAGAGCAGGAAATAATAGTTTAAATTCTACATTTATAAATGATAACAACTTGAATGGAACAAGAAATTTTACACAACAAGATATACAAACTCCATCACATTTTGTAAAAGAAGAATTTGTTGAAACAATAATAACAACAGAAGTAAAACGAAGCAGTTCGCCTATCCAACCCAACTTTACAACTCCAAAACTAAAAAACCCAACGCTACAATAACCAATCATACAATCCACAGTGAAACCCTCTGTTGCACAAAAAAATTCACAAATGGATTATCCAACGTTCATACCAGTAAGAAAACCTTCATACAAACAACAAACATCACATAGAAATAATTTTTGCAGAACATAATTACAACTATGTAACTGGACCAAAAACAACAAAACCTTCTAAAAGAAATACTCCAAACTACTTCTTCTCACAAATTCAAAACGTACCACAAATGAATTCAAATTCAATAAATTATCATGATCAATCACGATCCTCACAAGAACAAAGTGAAAATTACCAATTTTTTCAACAAAAAATAAAAATAATACGAATAAAAACCATACCGGAAATCAACCTCATTATTATACGCCAAATTATTTTCCATCAGATGATGAAGAATACTATAATCAAAATCATCAGCGATTTTATTCAAGCCAAAGACCTCGTTCTTACAGTATTGACCAACCAGATATTTTTGAACCATACACACGAAACGAACAATTACGACAACCTAGAAAAAATCCAACATCTTACAACAAAAACTTTCAATAACTAAAACCAATTAACACACAATCATACCCACCAACTCAAATGCATAACGAAATTCCACTGCCATGTTGAAATAACAAAAAGTCAACTTACAAATTTTTTTCAAAAGCCACTTGCCGCAGAATCCTTACAAATGACTATGAATCCATACATAATGGGTGGATCATCAAAAACATCAATTAAACCACCAATGGTAATCACAGGCACATATCCTGAAAACTCTGTAAAAGATTACCTAAATGCAGTCACAGCAAATTTAATTTTAAATATAGGACCTGAACCAGTAAACACGCCACTTCATCAAAATTGGATACATAGACGCACAGCTTTAATCCAAACCACACTTGACGGCGCAGCACAGAAATGGATTTCAGTTTTACTTATAGAAACATAATCAGATTGGAAGAGATTCACACAAGAATTCCCGAAAATGTTTGATTAAAAAAAACTAACAACATCAAAGAGTTTTATGCAATGAAATTGGTAGATTATCCAACGAAACAATAAAACAACTTGCAGTAAGAATTGAAACATTAGTTCAAAAAGCATACTCACTCAATACTCCTGATTTTAAAAATACAAAAATTACAGAAATCCTAATGATGACTCTTAATGAAAAATAACAATAAAAAAGAGAGCATTACACTCTTCCTTAATCCGAGAACCAGATTTAGACTTTAGAAAACTAGTAGAAAAACTAGAGCAAGCAGAAATCACTATGAAAATAGAAGAAACGGAAAAACTAAATTACAATATGTAAACAACATCCAAACTGCTACATCACAGATAAACCATAACAACGACTCTGACACAGAATTATCCAAAACGATAACTGAAATTTTGAACATTTACGATAGAAAACTAAATTTTAAAGGCAAACCATCATTCAAAAAATAGTGTAACTATTGCCGACAAAACGGACACAGCATTGCCGAACGCAAACAAAAACTACAAGACAATCAAAACAAACCTAAAAATAATAGAGAACCAAATAAATCATTTCATCAATACATGAAAAAAGATCTAAATTTACCCAACAAAACCACTCGTAGAAACAATAAATCAGGAAAAATATTTTCAAGTAACTCCAATTGGGGTAGACAACAGTCTTCCTATAATACGAATTATAGAGGAAGACCACCATACCAAAAAATTCACAAAACTTCTGACAAAACAGATATAGTCGATCACATGGTCGAATTATTCAATATCGAAGTAACTATTCAAAATCAATTTCAAACGAACCTGAATTTTCGTTTGATGCCAGTTTTCATTCAAATTCTAGAAATAAAAATTACTCAAATAATCGATCTAGAAACTCTTCAAACAATATATTTAGAAGTTATTCCAACGATAGGAATAGAAACTATTCAAATAATCGAAACCCTAGATATCAAGATAATCGATCATGCGATTATACTAACAACAGATCAAAATATAGTAATTATCAAAATAGACCACGCAATAATTCACAGACCAGAAATTCAAGTTACAACAATAGGCAAAGAAACTACTCTCTCAATCACCACATAGGAATAACACACATTATCAAAATTTACAACAAAATTATATGAGTAGTACACCTAAACATCAAACGCAAATAAATCAGGTACAAACAACTGGAGAAACTCAACCAGACCCCCCTGGTATTTATAATAACGAAAGCACAGAAATACAATTAAATCACATCAATTGCAAATCCACAGATAGCGAAAGTGACACAGAAAACACAATTTCAATTATTATGATACACGTTGAAAATGACTACGAACCTATTATATACGAACAACCGATATATTCTCATTCTATCATATTCATGATCATTTTCTTTTAAGTTATTATATAAGACCTATACCCAATAACCAAAACAAAGGAAAAATAGAAAAAATAGCAGAAGAAATAACAGACAAAAAACCCACAGAATGCTCAAACACAAATAACATTTATCAAAACATAGCTAAAGAACCGCAGTCAGAACCGCAAGACAATCCCACTTCTTTTAGAAAGTGAAAAAATTCAAACCTTGAAATAGATTTTTTAATAGATTCCGGAGCAGAATCAAATATCATCAACATCCCCTCTTGGAACAAAATAAAAATTCTACATCCAAAAATAATGCCCTTCAAAACAACAAACAGACTAGCAACCGCACAAGGATCAACCTTAACAATTAAACAATTAGGTCGTCTAATTGTTCAAACAGTGGAACAAAACAAACTCATGGGCAAACCATTTAAACAAACCTTCCACATAACAGATATAAAACAAAATATCATTGGAATACCATTTCTTATTAACTATATACCAACTAGTAATATCTTAAATAGCAGATTTCATTTATAAGATAAATACACCAGAATGAAAAACACAGCTTTAAAATTTTTTCAAAGAATAAACAAACAACCACCATTTTTCTCTAAATTTTACCCTACATACAATCAGCAACGGAAACACCTGAAACCACTATCAGGAAATGTGTATAACTTCTCAATCAAACAAGTTCACCAATATGATAAAGAACAAAATAAACAACATATCTTTATGACTGACATTGAAATCAGACCATTTCATAAATTTTTCCGAGTAACAACTTCATCTATCAAATACAAGAAAGACTCAAAATCAGATATGGTTTCTTTACATATATGAATAACAACTCTCCGTATAAAATAACCCTATCTATAGGACTCTAAGGTTATTGTGAAACTAACGCAACAATTTCTCCCACAAAAAATAGCATATAGAGTGAAAAATACTTTAGAACTATTGGGTATATGTAAATCAACAATTCTTGTTGAAGGTTTGTCAATTATTAATACATTAAGTAATGGAAAACGAAACACATATTAATTCAAAAAAACACCATGATTTAAAACAACATTTCAAATATCAAAATACTCGGAAGGACAACAAAAATTCTTAACAATGTTTAATTTCCAACACTCTCAGATAGCACAAAATATTTTGAACAATTAGACGACCTATTAATAAAATGCCCACTATCTTATAACTCACAAATAACAACAACTTTAGGGCTATCGCCCTATGAAAAAGTTTTTAACCAAAAACCACGGAAATTGATAAAATTCACAGCAAAATCTTCAAAAAATGAACAAGGTTATTGCCAACCCCCTAAAGAATCAACATGTTACAATCTACCACTACATACCCACAATGACGATCATTTTCATCATTCACAAATTTTAAAATTAGCTTCCGGTACACACACCGAATGGATTTCAAACAGAGATAAAAACACAATTAGTTTTACCGGAAAAAAAAACAAAAAAATTGTTACAAAGACAAATTATTAATTCCTAAATAAATTCTCGATTTACCCCAGCTGTAAATTTAAAAATCGGATTATACGTTTTAATTCCAAACTTTACAACACAAAAAGGAACTTCTAAAAAATTAAAAAAGGAAAAGGACCGTATCAAATAATTGATAAACACACTGATGTAATACACAAACTTACAGACTTAAACAAAAAAGAAATCGTTCAACATCGAAACAATCTTTTACCTGATTACCCGAAAGAGCACCTCCTTCAAGAATTTGTTCAATTATACTTTTTTACATTACCTAAAGTTATTCAAAACAATCCAGATCACAAACAAAATCTAACAACTGATATGAACTTTATCCAAAAACCATTAGAAAAAAATGAAAAAGAACTTCCCAAACAAACATCAAAAAAAGTAGAGAACAAAAAGATACCTCAAACTGAAAAAAAATCGAAAATTAGAAAACAAAATTATACCACACAAACAAAAAGAAAAATTTCTGTATAGACAATTATCGCGATTGCGAAATCAGCCACGAAAACACTACCAAAAATTCATCTCAAAATCTAAAATATTAAAGAACGTTGAATTTCAGAAACCACTTTAAAATTAATTAACAGTTTCACCTCATGAAGATAATTTCATAAACCGAACATTTTCTCAAATTTCATGCTAGACAGCACTTGAACAAACTAGTTCAAATTCAGCCAATCAGAAACCTTTTCGAATCATCACCTCATTTTTAACACGACTTCATTAGCCGACAAACAATCACCCTCAAGGCAACCTCTAACTATATCTAAAGAACCTCCAGTTCAAAGATAACAAAATGCTAGACATTGATACCTGAAAAAAAAAATCTCAATATTACATCCTCCCCTATCAAGCAGTACAAAGATCAACAAAATTGTCCCAACTTAGACCTCAAAATCCCTCAGGCAAAAATATTAAATTAGTCTTAAGAACAAAATGGACATGATCATTTAGATCAAAGATGGAAAATCTCATAGATACCCTCCAATCATCTAGTAAATAACAAAAAAAACCATGAAGACTCCTAAGAGCCCTCCAAACTTTTCTTTAGCAAAAATTGCCGAAATCCAACCTGTTTGTCAAAAAACCAATAAGTTAACCGACCACACTCGAATTTAGCCTCAAAAAATAAAAATTAGTTCGACGAAACGAATCATTTTTTCACATGCTTCTTTCCCGAACAGTCAACACTTTTCATAATAATCTTTCAAACCTTTGTTCAATCCTTTCGAATTTTTTTAAACCGTTATAACTTTCATATCTGACATTTTAGAAACATTCATCCTCTCACTGATAATTTTTTGCAACTTTTTCATCATTTTTTACTCCCTAGCCTAAACCTACGTTAATTTTCCCAAAATCATTGACCACCATTTCAGGTACGATATTTCAAATAGCTTTCTAAATGTTCCAACATCCTTTCAGTAGAACAAATGTTTTTCTTCTTTTCATAATGTTTCTCACATTTTCATTTTCAACATTAACAAAACATGAACTCTAAATTGAACTCACCATGTTTCCTTAACTTCATCTATGGGATTAAAGACACTAACCTACAGGTAATCCGCCGAAATTACGATCGCATCACCCAGATGTATATCTTCTGTCCCCTAACCAAACTCTTAGACATAGACGAATCCAGCCCACTAATCGTCCCACACGAATTCCTCCAGCCCGTTGAAGTCCCGATCCTAGAGTTCATATACAACACTGGCTATAATCATAAACTCTATAACCTTATTCAAAATACACCGTATGAATTATCACCTAGCACTGAAAAGACGTCTTTTTCACGACGTTTTTCCCCTTGGGTTCTTCTACGACGATTAGGTTAAATGAAAATTCGAACAAAACTAACCATTCTTATTGAATGTTTTTTTTCTTCATAGGCACGATCATCAATCATCTACAAAACAAAAAGCAAAATAAAAAAAAAACAAAACTTTTTCTAGATTCTGAAACTTTTATTAACAAATTTCAATTGTCAAGCAGTAAAATTTGCTCGTACAAAACAATAAATTAATATATAAAATTTTTTCCCCAATGCAGTAAATCTACATACAATTGAAAATAATTTAATATTTTTAACCCCCAAATCAAGCAGTAAACTTTTTAACATAGTAAATTTTTTAAAGTAGTAAATTTAAAAAAAAAATGTCAAAAAATTGCAAACAGCAGTAATAACCTTTTCAAGGACGCGTCTTTATATTCACTCGCCCACAAACTCTATCCACAATCGCACAGCTCGCCCACGAAGAATTGTTTAAAATAATGAATTTAAGTTTTAACTTTCATTGAAAACAACTCTAACAAGTTTCAAAACGTTTCAAACTTCCCTTTAACCTGGTTGGAAAAGAACTATATAAAAATCCAACCTAACTAACGCAAACTTACTAAACCCCACAAATCACAACCTAATATCATGAAAAACAAAGAAAACCCACGGTACCCAAACTTAGAACTGGATGAATTATTCTTTTGAGGACTACTTTTAAGTCTGAACACAAAAGAAAAAAACAGCAAAAAGTCGAGAGACAAACCCAAAAGAAACAATTTGATTCTTGAGAGAAAATCATAACTAAGACAACAAAAAAAAACACCAGTAATCATGAAAAGCACGAAAAATTGAACTAAAACAGGACCCTCCAAAAAAGAGAGCATGAAATTATACCCTCACTCCTGGCCTAGCCCACCAGAAGAAGACGTCCTGAGCATGCTCTATAGCCGGCCTCACCCACCGTGATACATCCACGTTTTGTGACACCCACAGCTCTATTTTTGACGAGAGTTAATCAAGTGTGAGTAGCTCTTAAAAATAACCGAACAAAATTGTAACGCTTTTGCGATAAAACCTAATACAAGATCGTGACTGAAAAACAAGATAAACAAAGATTTATATATGAAAAAAAAACAATGTAGTATGCAGATAATATACAGCTCAGAGACCAGCAGCAAGGAACTTGGCAACCCAATCACACTCTAACTACGGAGTGGCAAGACCCACCTGACATGCTGCCTACAATCACTACACTGAACAGATTTAAAGCACGACTTGGCATCGCAGCAAAGGAAACCTATTGCAACAGAACAATGGCCATCTCGATATTCAAGTATACGTACAGATCCGAGTCATCAGGCACTTCATCCAAAGTCAAACCACATGCCACATCCAAACGAGATAGAGAAGAGCAACGTGGATTAGTAATGCTCCTATTCTCTAGAATCAACCAGATCAACACTCATCACAACCAATCAGAAACCATAATACGATCTCCCGAGACTATCCCGATAACATCTCTTCTTCGAAAACCCGAAAAAAGAAGAAAAACATCATCATCCATCCTACACTATAATAGAACATTGAAAAACTAAAACTCTCTAGACCCCGGATGGAAGGAACCAGAGCTAAACTAGTTTTTATCATTAGTTTTTATTATGGTCTTTTATCTCTATAAGATATTAAATGGGAACCAATCATACTCCATCAAAATAATGATTTAAAAATTTGAATCAACCAGGTTTTTAACCTTCATGACCCACTAGATACAATACCTCTATCAAAAATAGAAATTGAAAATATTTTTCTCCCAATAACAGAAAAAAAAACACTAAAATTACTACAAAAATCTTGACCCAGTCGTTAGACAATTAAAATCTTGGCACCAAGAAAAAACTAAGCCACTTAAAGCCGATACGACCATACTAGGAAACAAAAGCCTTCTTAGATATTTCAGAATATTTAACAACACCTCTATCAACGAAAACATAGATATCCTAGAATACCAAACATCCAATATCAAAGTACCCTGCCTACCTTTGGGTATGATGCTTATAGCTTTTCATTCCTCTCACTCTTTAAACACTAAAGGACACTCCGGAGCAAAGAAAATAAACTCGAATTTTGTACAAATTTTTTATTTCCCAAATGCACCAATTTGGATAAAAGTATTATGCAATGATTGCATAACATGTCAATTAAACAAACCATACCCATACCAAAAACAAAACCGCAGAAAAACAAGATTTTAAAGGACAAAGTCTATATTTCAAACACAGAACTTCATTCGATAAAAAAGGACCAATATCCCACCCTCAGAAGGAAAGTCATTATAATGGTCATAGCAGATGCATTCCAACACTACGTAGCACTTAACCCAGTAACTCATTGTAATGATTATTATGCGTATGAAACACTTTATGAACACTGAATAGCAAAATTTGGTTTACCCGAAATCCTTGACACAGATAATGGCACTGAATTTATAAATAACGAAATAATTACACTATGCCAGTTATAGAATTAAGCACAAACCACGTACATCTCATGCACCTTGGACTAATGGACTAGTCGAATGTATGAACCGTTCGTTACAAAAATATATTAGATGTGTCATTAACGGAAATGACAGACGATATACTGAATGGTCAACAGATGTAAAAACATTACCACTATCTTATAAATCACAATTAACAACAACTTTAGGGCTATCACCCTGTGAAAAGGATATAAACCAAAAACCACGGAAACCAATAATGTTCACAGCAAATTTTTCAAAAAATTCACATGGTTATTGCCAACCCACTAAAGAAACAACATGTTACAATCTACCACTACATACCCACGATGAAGATCACTTTCATCATCCACAAATTTTAAAATTAGCTTCCGGTACACACACCGAATGGCTTTTAAACAGAGATAGAAAACACATTGAATTTTATCAGAAAAAAAAAACAAAAAAATTGTTACTAGGACAAAATATTATTTCCCAAATAAATTCTCGATTTACCCCAGCTACAAATTTTAAAATTGGAACATACATTTTATTTCCAAAGTTTACAACACAAGAAGGAACTTAAAAAATTACAACCACTCCGAAATAATTGATAAACACACTGATGTAACATACAAACTTACAGACTTAAACAAAAAAGAAATCGTTCTTCATCGAAACAACCTTTTACCTGATTACCCGAAAGAGCACGCCCTTCAAGAATTTGTTCAATTATACTCTTTTACAGGACCTAAAATTTTTCAAAACCATCGAGATCACAAACAAAATCTAAGCACTGATATGAACTCTATCCAAAAACCATTAGATAAAAATGAAAAAGAACTTCCCAAACAAACATCAAAAAAAGTAGAGAACAAAAAGATACCTCAAACAGAGAAAAAATCAAAAATAAGAAGAAAAAGTTATACCACACGATCAAAAGGAAAAATTTCTACCTAGACAATCATCGCTACTTCGAAATCAACCAGGTCAACACTACAAAACATTCATCCCCCAATCTAAAATATTGAAGAAAGTTGAATTTTGGAAACCACTTTAAAATTATTTAACATTTTCACCTCTTGAAGATAATTACATAAACCGAACATTTTCTCAGTTTTCATGCTGAAAAGCACTTGAACAAACTAGTTCAAATTCAGCCAATCAGAAACTTTTCCGAATCATCGCCTCATTTTTAGCACGACTTCTTTAGCCGACAAACAAACACCCTCAAGACAATCTCTAACTATAACTAAAGAATCTCCAGTTCAAAAATAAGCAAAACGCTAGACATTGATACCTGAAATAAACAAAGTCTCAATATTACAACCCTCCCCTATCAAGCAGTACAAAGATCAACAATATTGTCCCAACTTAGACCTCAAAATCCCTCAGGTAAACATATTAAATTAGCCTTAAGAACAAAATGGACAAGATCATTTAGCCTAAAGATGGAATATCTCATAGATACCCCACAATCATCTAATAAATAACAATAAAACCAGGAAGACTTTTAAGAGCCCTCCAAATTTTTCTTTCTCAAAAATTGCCGAAATTCAACCCACTTTTCAAAAAACTAACAATTAAACCGACCACACTCGAATTTAGCCTCAAAAAATAAAAACTAATTCGACGAAACGAATCATTTTTTCAAATGCTTTTTTCTCGAACAGTCAAATTTTTTCATGATTTTTTTCAAACCCTTTTTCAATCCTTTCGAACTTTTTTTAAACCTTGTATAACTTTCGTATTTGACATTTTAGAAACATTCATCCTCTCCCTGATAATTTTTTGCGTCTTTTTCATCATTTTTTACTCCCTAGCCCAAACCTACGTTAATTTTTCCGAAATCATTGACCACCATTTCAGGTACGATATTTCAAATAATTTTCTAAATGTTCCAATATCCTTTCAGTAGAACAGATGTTTTTCTTCTTTTCATAATGTTTCTCACATTTTGAACATTAACAATACATGAACTCTAACTTGAACTCACCATTTTCCCTTAACTTCACCTATTGTATTAAAGACACTAACCTACAAGGCATCCTCCGAAACTATAATCCCAACACCCAGATGTATATCTTCTGTCCCCTAACCAAACTCTTAGACATAGACGAATCCCGCCCACTAATCGTCCCAGACGAATTCCTCCAGCCCGTTGAAGTCCCGATCCTAGAGTTCATATACAACAGTGGCTATAATCATAGACTCTATAACCTTATTCAAAATACACCGTATGAATTATCACCTAGCACTCAAAAGCACAACATCATTAAAGCACTCGAATTGCTTTGGCCACTTTTTCAAACTGAACACATCATTCGTTTGCTAGCTAAATTACTAACCTCATCAGACATCATCCACGGTGTTTTTCCCCTTGGATTCTTCTACGGCGATTAGGTAATATGAATTAAATAACTTAATAAAAAATTCGAACAAAACTAACCATCCTTATTATATGTTTTTTTTCTTCATAGGCACGATCATCAGTCATCTACAAAACAAAAAGCGAAATAAAAAACGGAAATTTTTTTCTAGATACATAAACTGTCATTAACAAATTTCAATTATCAAGCAGTAAAATTCTCTCACACAAAACAATAAACCATTATAAAAATTCTTTTCCTCAAAGCAGTAAATCTACATACAAATTAGAATAATTGAATATTTTTAACCCCCAAATCAAGCAGTAAACTTCATATTTTTAAAGTCGTAAATTTAAAAAAAAATGTCAATAAATTGCAAACAGCAGTAATAACCTTTTCAAAGACGCTTCTTTATATTCACTCGCCCACAAATTCTATCCACAATTGCACAGCTCGCCCAAGAAGAATAGTTTAAAATAAAGAATTTAAGTTTTAATTTTCACTGATAACAACTCTAATAAGTCTTAACACTTCTCAAACTTCCCTTTAAACCGGTTGGAAAGGAACTATATAATAATCCAAACTAACCAACGCAAACTTACTAAACACCACAAATAACAACCTAACATCATGACTAATAAAAGAAAACCCAGGGTACAAAAAACTTAGAACTGGATAAATTATTCTTTTGAGGACTACTTTTAAGTCTGAACACAAAAAAAACAAAACACCAAAAAGTCGAGAGACAAACCCAAAACAAACAATTTGGTTTTTGAGAGAAAGACAAAACTAAGACAACAAAAGAAAACACCAGTAATAATAAAAAGCACAAAAAGTTGAACTAAAACAGTACCCTCCAAAAAAGAGAGCTGAAATTATACTCTCACTCCTGGCCTAACTCACCAGAAGAGGACGTCCTGAGCATGCTCTATAGCCGGCCTCACCCACCGTGATACATCCACGTTTTGTGACACCCACAGCTCTATTTTTGACGAGAGTTAATCAAGTGTGAGTAGCTCTTTAAAATACCCGAACTAAATTGTAACGCTTTTGCGATAAAACCTCATACAAGATCGTGACTAAAAAACAAGATAAACAAAAATTTATATATGAAAAAAAAAAACAATTTAGTATACGGATAATATACAGCTCAGAGACCAGCAGCAAGGAACTTGACAACCCAATCACACTCCAACTACGGAGTGGCAAGACCCACCTGACATGCTGCCTACAATCACTACACTCAACGGATTTAAAGTACGACTTGGCATCGCAGCAAAGGAAACCTATTGCAACAGAACAATGGCCATCTCGATATTCAAGTATACGTACAGATCCGAGTCAAAACACATGCCACATCCGAACGAGATTGAGAATAGCAACGTAGATTAGTAATGCTCCTATTTTCTAAAATCAACCAGATCAACACTCATCACAACCAATCAGAAACCATAATACGATCTCCCGAGACTATCGTGACAACATCTCCTCTTCGAAAACCCGAAAAAAGAATATGCTCGCATCCTCTAAAGAAAAACATCATCATCCATCCTACACTATAATAGAACATTGAAAAACTAAAACTCTCTAGACCCCGGATGGGTGGAACCAGATCTAAACTAGTATTCATCATTAGTTTTTATTGTGATCTTTTATCTCTATAAAATTTTAAATAGTAACCAATCATACTCCATCAAATTAACAACCTATTTATTTGTAAGTGTTGAAACTACTTGTAGTTTCAACGCCAGAACAATTTGAATTTAACTTAGAATACAGTTGTTCTCATTCTGGAACTAACTCGCGTTAACCGTTGTACACTAGATCTATTGAGACTAGGAGATATAAAAATAAGATTAAAATTGGTATTAGACTAAGAAGTTGCACGAATCTATCCGGCCGAAGATAAGATAGCGTGACGAGCAGACGGTGTACCTTATCTGAAATTACTCTATGAGTATAGTGATCAAAACATAACTCACTATCCATTTTTAGAAATCCCGTCCCATAACTTAAAAATGCAATGGCTGCAAATATCTATCAATTTTGTGCAGGGGCAGATTTCTTAGGAATTCGACCCCCTCAATAACCAAAGGGGCCACAATTTGGTCTTATTTTATGACTTATATTTTCGACGGACCAATGATTTCCAACTGACCACTGGGAAAAAGCCATTGTGAATCACTGTTTTCAGTAAATCTTGGGCAGATGCAGATGAGGAGCTAAGTGAGGGGGGATAATTTGAGTAGGTTTAGATTGCAAGTAGGCCGTGAGTAACGCAGAAATGTTGCAAGTTTTGCAAACGATTTTGCGCAAAAAAATGTAAAGATTGCAATCCGTTATAATCAATTATAAAGGACTTTAAATGGATTATAATCCAATTTAATGGATTTTAATGGATTACGTTTGTTTTTACGAAAACAATCGATTATAATGACAATATAATCGTTTTCCTGTTCTAAATTTGCAACAATAATGGATTATGAGACAACATTTCTTACTAAATTTTCCCATTATAATCAAATAATATCCATGGAACTCCGGTGCGGGTGGGATTTTGTTGACAAAGATTCAAGCCTGCCCACTTCGGCTCTTTTTCCTTCCCCCACCTGCAAAACTTAATTGGAACAACTTTGTTCACGTTATCCGAAAGTTACGAAATTAATAAAGTTGCAAACTAATAAGGCCATGACGAACATATTTCGTGTTAATGATTAACCTTGTAAAACCCCTCGTTATGCCATAAAACTGATGCTTATGTGAGGTCGGAGGGGAGGATGGAAAAAGAGCCAAGCTTGGTATGATTGAAAAATCTGAAAATTGTGGCAAAATTTGTTCTTCATACTTTTTATCATCGTTACATCAACCGTTTCGCCATAACATGTAAGACAATTCTTTGTTTAAAAAATAGAAAGTTTGAAAGGTGGGGGAAAGTGAAAAAGAGCCAAACGCTTTTACTGGACGAAAATCAGGGATATTTTGAAAAGGTGGTTAAACTGTTTGTGAAGTTGTTTGTGAAGTGCACATTTGCTAAAATGATTGATCAATCTCTGCGTATGATCGCAAAAATGCCAACCATATTCTCAAAATAAGAAAAGCTAAATCAAAATTTTAAAGTTTTTTAATGGTGTGGCACCTGCTCAATACATTAATATTTAATTTTGATATTTTCTATGCCATTTTTTTAGTTGCGATTACACATTTTAAAACCGTCCATACTCTTTCTTAGTCCCGTAAAAAAAGAATTAAAAATGGGAAAAGTAAATCAAAACACAACACCAGTAGAAAGATCGGCTACTCCCATAAGTTCCTAAATAATCCACTAATCTCTTTTTTACCTAACCGTGACTTCTACGGATTCTCGAATAAAAAAGTTGCAGCCTTATGTAAAGGCCTTTTTTTGTCATTTTGAACGTTTTTTTGAAATTTTTGAATTTCCTCAAAAGCGTTTCCCCCGAATGTAGAATTAAGGCTGCAATCGAAGAAACTAGTGGAATGTTTCTGAATAAGGTATAAAATAGTGTCGGACTTGGAAAAAGTCCATCTGTGAAAGATTGACCGTTTCTCGGAAACTTCTGCTGTTTTTTGAGAAATTACCCTGTCTTATCTGAAAACAAGGGTTCAATCAAATAGCACTTCAATTTTTGAATATGAAAATCCATTTTTTTTGAAATGTTCATCGTTGTTTGGAAATTTCTTTAGTTTTGTCTAGAACTACCTTGCCAAATCTGAGGTTAAGGGCTCAATAAAAAAAAGCAAGTTGCGAAAATTTTCTCTGCAAAAGAATATATTCCCATGTTTTAGAAGAAAAATATTTTGGATTTGAGACAAATCTGTTCGTAAACTGTGGACCATTTTGGATAAAAATTTGTTTTTATGAAAAACTATCCTGCCAAATTTGAGCATAAGATTAGAAAGGAAAGAATGAGTAGAAAGAATCTCCTCTAAATAAGCGGCTAAAATGTTACTTTTATAGAGAAACCACTTGATTTTGGGTAAAATCTAGTCTTTGGATTTTTAAAAGTTTTCTATTTCCTCCCGCATCAGTACATTCTAGAAATATTCTTCGATTTATCAACGAGTCCCACTTTACAATCTTCAAAATATCGAACACGTACCTCCAGACTTAGCTGGACTACTATTTTATGGACGCCAAAAATGAATGCCGTATCATCTACGACTATTTTCTAGTTCGCCTTTTTTTCTGTGATTCGATTTGCCAAAGTCTATTTCAATTTTCTTTAGGTTTTCTCAGTTGCACTAAAACCCAGTTGCAAGCTTGAACAAGTAGACAAAGGTTTGCAACATTTTATACACGCAAACTGCCGTATGATTTTTTGATCAATTTTATAAAATAATTTTAAGAAGGGGTAGGAAATTGGAAAAGATCCATAAGAATGTACAAGGGGGTCTTTTGGAAAATTGGCATCAAGAATTGAGGATTCTACCCTGGGCACCCTACTGAATAGCTGGTATTGCTGATAATTCGATGCTTTTGTGACATTCATCATTTTACATTCAGTCGCATCCCTGCTGCCGAGTCGAGATTTTTCACCTAAATTGAAGCAAGATTTGAGTGGCTTGAGCGGTTTTTTCAGACGATTGCGCTCAAAATCTTGCTTCAAAATGAGCGGTTTGAGAGTTTTATAGAAAAAAAAACGCTCAAAAACGGCCCAAATCTTACACGTTAATATTTTATTTAGGTGGTGCTGTTTGTGATTGTGACTATGAGTAGGAACTACTACACCAGACATCAGCTGAGACTCTCATGGGCACTACCGGACATAGAGGACGACGTCAGATTCGAGGTACGCCAAAGTGACTGTTTCTTCTCAGTAACAGATTGTGTAACTAGATTTCGTAGTTTGACCGACAATCCACAGTGGCACAAAGGCTATAGTCACAACGAGCCGCAACATAAAGTCACGATATATGAATCGGGATGAGTCGCAATATAAATCGCAAAATGTGGTCGAAGTGAGTTGTTGTGATTTCTGTTTTTAACTCTCCTAATTTGACCTCTAGTTCTTAATTAGATACATAGTAATTTGAGTTTATTCTAAGTCCATAGGACTTCGTGGAATTTTTGTACATTTCTTTAGAAAAGAAAAATTTTGATTTCACACCTTCCACTTTTTCTTTTAATTTTAGATTAGTTGGTTTTATTTTGATGCAAACAGTGGAACAAAACAAACTCATGAGCAAACCATTTAAACAAACCTTCCACATCACAGATATAAAACAAAATATCATTGGAATATCTTTTTCCTTCCCCCACCTGCAAAACTTAATTGGTGAAATCTTGTTCACGTTATCCGAAAGTTACGAAATTAATAAAGTTGCAAACTAAAAAAGCCATGACAAACATATTTCGTTTTAATAACTAACCTTGTAAAACCCCTCGTTATGCCATAAAACTGATGCTTATTTGAGGTGGGAGGGGAGGATGGAAAAAGAGCCAACCTTGGTGTGATTGAAAAATCTGAAAATTGTGGCAAAATTTGTTCTTCATACTTTATATTATCGTTACATCAAGCGTTTTGCCATAACATGTAAGACAAATTCCTTGTTTAAAAAATAGAAAAATAGAAAGGTGGGGGAAAGTGAAAAAGAGCCAAACGCTTTTACTGGACGAAAATCAGGGATATTTTGAAAAGGTGGTTAAACTGTTTGTGAAGTTGTTTGTGAAGTGCACATTTGCTAAAATCATTGATCAATCTCTGCGTATGATCGCAAAAATGCTAACCATATTCTCAAAATAAGAAAAGCTAAATCAAAATTTTAAAGTAATTTTTAATGATGTGGCACCTGCTCAATGCATTAATATTTAATTTTGATATTTTCTATGCCATTTTTTTTAGTTGCGATTACACATTTTAAAACCGTTCATACTCTTTCTTAGTCTTGTAAAAAAAATTAAAAATGGGAAAAGTAAATCAAAACACAACACCAATAGAAAGAACGGCTACTCCCATAAGTTCCTGAATAATCCACTAATCTCTTTTTTACCTAACCATACCTTCTACGGATTCTCGTATAAAAAAATTGCAGCCCTATGTAAAGACCCTTTTTTGTCATTTTGATCCTTTTTTTGAAGTTTTTGAATTTCCTCAAAAGCGACTCCCCCGAATGTAGAATTAAGGCTGCAATCGAAGAAACTAACGGAATGTTTCTGAATAAGGTATAAAATAGTTTCGGACTTGGAAAAAGTCCATCTGTGAATGATTGACCGTTTCTCGGAAACTTCTGCTGATTTTTGAGAAATTACCCTGCCTTATCTGAAAACAAGGATTCAATCAAATAGCACTTCAATTTTTGGATTTGAAAATCCATTTTTTTAATGAAATGTTCATCTTTGTTTGGAAATTTCTTTAGCTTTGTCTAGAACTACCTTGCCAAATCTGAGATTAGGGGCTCAATAAAAAGGCAAGTTGCGAGAATTTTCCCTGCAAAAGAATATATTCCCACGTTTTAGAAGAAAAATATTTTGGATTTGTGACAAATCTGTTCTTAAACTGTGGACCATTTTTGGATAAAAATTTGTTTTTATGAAAAACTATCCTGCCAAATCTGAGCATAAGATTAGAAAAGAAAGAATGAGTAAAAAGAATCTCCTCTAAATAAGCGGCTAAAATGTTACTTTTATAGAGAAACCGATTGTGTAACTAGATTTCGTAGTTTGACCGACACTCCACAGTGGCACAAAGGCTACAGTCACAATGAGTCGCAACATAAAGTCACGATATATGAATCGGAATGAATCGCAATATAAATCGCAAAATGTGGTCGAAATGAGTTGTTGTGATTTCTGTTTTTAACTCTCCTGATTTGACCTCTAGCTCTTAATTAGATACATAGTAGTTTGAGTTTATTCTAAGTCCATAGGATTTCGTGGAACTTTTGTACTTCTCTTTAGAAAAGAAAAATTTTGATTTAACACCTTCCACTTTTTGTTTTAATTTTAGATTAGTCAGTTTTAGTTTGATGCAAACAGTGGAACAAAACAAATTCATGAGCAAACTATTTAAAAAAACCTTTCACATCACATATCTAAAACAAAATATCATTGGAATACCATTTATTACTAAATATATATCTTAAATAGCAGATTTCATTAAAAAGATAAAAACACCAGAATGAAAAACACAGCTTTAAAATTTTTTCAAAGAATAAACAAACAACCACCATTTTTCTCTAAATTTTACCCTACATACAATCAGCAACGGAAACACCTGAAACCACTATCAAGAAATGTGTATAACTTCTCAATCAAACAAGTTCACCAATATGATAAAGAACAAAATAACAACATATCTTTATGACTGACCTTGAAATCAGACCATTTCATAAATTTTTCCGAGTAACAACTTCATCTATCAAATACATGAAAAACTCAAAATCAGATATGATTTTTTACCTATATAAATAACAACTTTCCGTATAAAATAACCCTATCTATAGGACTCTTAGGTTATTGTGAAACTAACGCAACAATTTCTCCCACAAAAAAATAGCATATAGAGTGAAAAATATTTTACATCTATTAGGTATATGTCAATAAGCAATTCTTTTTGAAGAAATGTGATTTATTTATATAATAAGTAATGGAAAACGAAACACATAATAATTCAAAAAAAAACACCATCAAAGTACTCGGAAGGACAACAAAAATTCTTAACACTGTTTGATTTCCAACACTCTCAGATAACACAAAAAATTTTGAACAAGTAGACGACCTATTAATAAAATACCCAAAAGTTTACGCAACATGTAAGTTTGATATTGGAAAAGTAAGTTCACCACTAAATTTATCTCTAGAATTTGATGCAGTTTTCAAAAAACAACGAGCAAGCAAAGTCTCAATTCTTTTACAAGACAAAGTCAAGCGATTACTTGGAAGAAGAACAGCCAAAACAAAAAACATTCATAAGCCCCGTTATCATTTTAGCAAAAGGAGAATCATTAAAAATAGTTCTAGATGCAAGACACCTCAATTCACTCATTGATGAATCTAAATGTAAATGGCCTATAGAACCAATTCAAGTAATTCTCACAAAAATAAACGGTACACATTTCACAACAGCAGATATCAATAGTGCATAATAATCAAATGCCGCCGTTAGACGAACAACCCAGACGATAAACACAGTTCGTTATTGGAAATGAACAATACGAATTCAACGGATTATTCTATGGAATTTCCATAGGACCAGCAGCATTTTCAGCATTTATGATTAAAATTTTCAGACCACTAATACTCAAAAAAATGCAATCATATATTTAGACAAAGTTTTCATGCAATCACAAAAAAAGGCGAAATGTTCATTGTCTTAGAAAATTATCATCAAATATTATAAAACAAAAACATGAAAGCAGCCCCAGATAAATCACACTTTTTTCTAACACGAATAAAATGCCTTGGACATATTATAGAAAAAAAACACTATAACTCCGTTAAAATCTCGCATTGATGCAGTCCAAAAACTCCAACCATCTTCAAATAAGAAGAAAATACAAGAATTTCTTGGAATGCTAAGCTTTTTAAGTAAATACGTAGACAAAATGCAGTTATACTTAAGACCATTCTACAACGTCCTTAGACAATAGAAAAATTTTGAATGGACAACAGAACATCAGAAACGATTTGAAGAAATAAAAACTCTTCTCACAGAACAATTATTGAACACTATTCCAGATACCGATCAACCATGTTATGCCATGTACGATGCCTCAAATTTTGGCATCGGCGCAGCATTATTACAATCTCATAATGGAACAAATAAAATGAACCTCAATTCCGCAAACTCTAGACTATTCACACAAGCTGAACTTAGACTCTCTACTCTTATGAGAGAATGCACAGCCATAATATGTACACATACAGAACATGAATTTTTTTACTTGGATCTAAACACCCAACAGTTTTATTTACAGACCATAAACCAATTATCTTTCTTCTTACACAAAAATCCAGACAAACCATAGAACTTATAGATTTCAACTAATTTTAATGAAATTCCCAAACATATAGTTTGGACTGCAGGAAACAACCTCGCACCACCCGATACTCTCAGTAGAAATACACCACCTGAATTATTAACAAGAATAGCAACAGTTGAAATACCACAATATACAAAATTTTTCCTTGTAAAAGATGAAACCTCACCAAGATTGCAATGCAAATATGCAGTAAAAACTGACATAGACCAATCCCAAATAAATAATCTTCAATCTTTTTCACTATATCTAGATTGTCAAAACAATCACTACGAAGTAGACTTACTAGGAAAATCTACATTCCAACCGATACCATACTGTTCATGGATAAAAACAAAACACATCAAAAACCAATTCAACAAAAATTATATAAAAAGTTTCTTTTTTTTCTAATAGAAAAAGAAAATCTCACTGATAATAGAAATTTATCAGGACAACCAAATAATGATTTAAAATATACAATAAACCAGGTTTTTAACCTTCATGAGCCATTAGAGTCAATACCTCTATGAAAAATAGAAATTGAAAACGTTTTTCTCCCAATAACAGAAAAAATAACACTAAAATTATTACAAAAACATCAAAATCTTGACCCAGTCGTTAGACAATTAACATCTTGTCACCAAGAAAAAACTAAGCCACTTAAAGCCGATACCACCATACTAGGAAGCAAAACCCTTCTTAGATATTTCAGAAATTTTAACAACACCTCTATCAACGAAAACACAGATATCCTAGAATACCAAACATCCGATATCAAATTACCCTGCCTACCTTTAGGTATGATGCCTATAGCTTTTCATACCTCTCACTCTTTAAACACTAAAGGACACTCAGGAGCAGAGAAAATAAACTCAAATTTTAAACCAAAATTTTTATTTCCCAAATGCACCAATTTGGATAAAGGTATTATGCAATGTTTGCATAACATGTCAATTAAACAAACCATACCCACACCAAAAACAAACCGCAAAAAAACAAGATTCTAAAGGACAAAGTCTAAGTTTCAATCACAGAATTTCATTCGATACAAAAGGAACAATATCACCACCCTCAGAAGGAAAGTCATATATAATGGTCATAGCAGATGCATTCCCACACTAAGTATCACTTAAACCAGTAACTCATTGTAATGCATATTATGCATATAAAACACTTTATGAACACTGAATAGCAAAATTCGGTTTACCCGAAATCCTTGACACAGATAATGGCACTGAATTTATAAATAACGAAATAATTACACTATGACACTTATAATATTAAGCACAAACAATCTCATGCAGCTTGGACTAATGGACTAGGCGGAGGTATGAACTATTCGTTACAAGAATATGTTAGATGTGTCATTAACGGAAATGACAGACGATATGCTGAATGGTCAACAGATGTAAAAATATTCCCACTATCTTATAACTCACAAATAACAAAAACTTTAGGGCTATCACTCTATGAAAAAGTTTTTAACCAAAAACCACGGAAACCGATAAAGTTCACGGCAAATTCTTCAAAAAATGAACAAGGTTATTGTCAACCCCCTAACAAATCAACATGTTACAATCTACCACAACATACCCACAATGAAGATCATTTTCATCATCCACAAATTTTAAAATTAGCTTCCGGTACACACATCGATTGGATTTTGAACAGAGATAAAAAACACAATGAGTTTTACCAGAAAAAAAAAACAAAAAAATTGTTACAAAGACAAAATATTAATTCCTAAATAAATTCTCGATTTACCCCAGCTGTAAATTTAAAAATCGGAACATACGCTTTAATTCCAAACTTTACAACACAAAAATGAACTTTTAAAAAATACAACCACTCCGAAACAATTGATAAACACACTGATGTAGCATACAAACTTACAGACTTAAACAGAAAAGAAATCGTTCAACATCGAAACAATCTTTTACCTGATTACCCGAAAGAGCACGCCCTTCAAGAATTTATTCAATTATACTCTTTTACAGGAGCTAAAATTATTCAAAACAATCCAGATCACAAACAAAATCTAACAACTGATATGAACTCTACCCAAAAACTATTAGAAAAAATGAAAAGGAACTTCCCAAACAAACATCAAAAAAAGTAAAGAACAAAAAGATACCTCAAATAGAAAAAAAATCGATAATTAGAAGAAAAAATTATACCACACAATCAGAAAGAAAAAATTCTATATGGACAACCATCGCGACTTCGAAATCAGCCACGAAAACACTACCAAACATTCATGTCACAATCTAAAATATTAAAGAAAGTTGAATTTCAGAAACAACTTTAAATTAATTAACACGACTTCTTTAGCCGACAAACAATCACCCTCAAGACAATCTCAAACTATAACTAAAGAACCTCCAGTTCAAAAATAACAAAACGCTAGACATTGATACCTGAAAAAAAAAATCTCAATATTACATCCTCTCCTATCAAGCAGTACAAAGATCAACAAAATTGTCCCAACTTAGACCTCAAAATCCCTCAGGCAAAAATATTAAATTAGCCTTAAGAACAAAATGGACATGATCAATTAGCCTAAAGATGGAATATCTCATAGATACCCCCCAATCATCTAATAAAAAACAACAAAACCAGGAAGACTCCTAAGAGCCCTCCGAACTTTTCTTTAGCAAAAATTGCCAAAATCCAACCCACTTGTCAAAAAACCAATAAATAAACCGACCACACTCGCATTTAGCCTCAAAAAATAAAAATTAGTTCGACGAAATGAATCATTTTTTCTTATGCTTCTTTCTCGAACAGTCAACACTTTTCATAATAATCTTTCAAACCTTTGTTCAATCCTTTCGAATTTTTTTAAACCGTGTATAACTTTCATATCTGACATTTTAGAAACATTCATCCTCTCCCTGATAATTTTTTGCGTCTTTTTCATCATTTTTTACTCCCTAGCCCAAACCTACGTTAATTTTTCCAAAATCATTGACCACCATTTCAGGTACGATATTTCAAATAGCTTTCTAATTGTTCCAACATCCTTTCAGTAGAACAAATGTTTTTCTTCTTTTCATAATGTTCCTCACATTTTCATTTTCAACTTTAACAATACATTAACTCTAAATTAAACTCACCATTTTTCCTTAACTTCATCTATTGGATTAAAGACACTAACCTACAAGGCATCCGCCGAAATTACGATCGCATCACCCAGATGTATATCTTCTGTCCCCTGACCAAACTCTTAGACATAGACGAATCCCGCCCACTAATCGTCCCACACGAATTCCTCTAGCCCGTTGAAGTCCCGGTCCTAGAGTTCATATACAACACTCGCTATAATCATAAACTCTATCATTTTATTCAAAATACACCGTATGAATTATCACTTAGCACTGAAGAACACAACATCATTAAAGCATCGAATAGTTTTGGCCACTTCTTCAAACTAAACACATCATTCGTTTGCTAGCTATACTATTAACCTCATCAGACATCATCCACGACGTTTTTCCCCTTGGATTCTTCTACGACGATTAGGTTATATAAAAATTCGAACAAAACTAACCATTTTTATTATAAGTTTTTTTTTCTTCATAGGCTCGATCATTAATCATCTACAAAACAAAAAGCGAAATAAAAAACAGAAAACTTTTTCTAGACTCATAAACTTTCATTAACAAATTTCAATTATTAAGCAGTAAAATTCTTCCGTACAAAACAAATCAATATATAAATTCTTTTCCTCAATGCAAAAAATCTCCATACAATTGAAATTATTTTCATAATTTTAATCCCCAAATCAAGCAGTAAACTTCATAAAATTAAAGTAGTAAATTAAAAAAAAAGTTGTCGATAAATTGCAAACAGCAGTAATAACGTTTTCAAAGACGCTTCTTTTTATTCACTCGCCCACAAACTCTATCCACAATCGCACAGCTCGCCCACGAAGAATTGTTAAAAAAAATTAATTTAGGTTTTAATTTTCACTGATAACAACTCTAACAAGTTTCAACACGTTTCAAACTTCCCTTTAACCTGGTTGGAAAGGAACTTAAAAATACTCCAACCTAACCAACGCAAACTTACTAAACGCCACAAATCACAACCTAACATCATGAATAAAAAAAAGAAAACCCACGGTACCCAAACTTAGAACTGGATGAATTATTCTTTTGAGGACTACTTTTAAGTCTGAACACAAAAGAAGAAAACAGCAAAAAACCGAGAGACAAACCCAAAAAAAAACAATTTGATTTTTGAGAGAAAGTCATAACTAAGACAACAAAAGAAAACACCAGTTATAATGATAAGCACGAAAAGTTGAACTAAAACAGGACCCTCCAAAAAAGAGAGCATGAAATTATACCCTCACTCCTGGCCTAACCCACCAGAAGAGGACGTCCTGAGCATGCTCTAAAGCCGACCTCACCCACCGTGATACATCCACGTTTTGTGACACCCACAGCTCTATTTTTGACGAGAGTTAATCAAGTGTGAGTAGCTATTAAAAATAACCGAACTAAATTGTAACGCTTTTGCGATGAAACCTAATACAAGATCGTGACTGAAAAACAAGATAAGCAAAGATTTATATATGAAAAAAAAACAATGTAGTATACAGATATTATACAGCTCAGAGACCAGCAGCAAGGAACTTGACAACCCAATCACACTCCAACTACGGAGTGGCAAGACCCAACTGACATGCCTACAATCACTACACTCAACGGATTTAAAGTACGACTTGGCATCGCAGCAAAGGAAACCTATTGCAACAGAACAATGGCAATCTCGATATTCAAGTATACGTACAGATCCGGGTCACCAGGCAGTTCATCCAAAGTCAAACCACATGCCACATCCGAACGAGATTGAGAAGAGCAACGTAGATTAGTAATGCTCCTATTCTCTAGAATCAACCAGATCAACACTCATCACAACCAATCAGAAACCATAATACGATCTCCCGAGACTATCCTGATAACATCTCTTCTTCGAAAACCCGAAAAAAGAAGAAAAACATCATCATCCATCCTACACTACAATAGAACATTGAAAAACTAAAACTCTCTAGACCCCGGATGGAAGGAACCAGAGCTAAACTAGTATTTATCATTAGTTTTTCTTATGATCTTTTATCTCTATAAGATATTAAATGGTAACCAATTATACTCCATCAAAATAATGATTTAAAATTTAGAATAAAACAGGTTTTTAACCTTCATGACCCACTAGATACAATACCTCTATCAAAAATAGAAATTGAAAATATTTTTCTCCCAGTAACAGAAAAAATAACACTAAAAATACTACAAAAACATCAAAATCTTGACCCAGTCGTTAGAAAATTAAAATCTTGGCACCAAGAAAAAACTAAGCCACTTAAAGCCGATTCCACCATGCTAGGAAACAAAACCCTTGTTAGATATTTCAGAATATTTAACAACACCTCTATCAACGAAAACACAGATATCCTAGAATACCAAACATCCGATATCAAAGTACCCTGCCTACCTTTGGGTATGATGCTTATAGCTTTTCGTTCCTCTCACTCTTGAAACACTAAAGGACACTCAAGCGCAGAGAAAAAAACTCAAATTTCGTACAAAATTTTTATTTCCAAAATGCACCAATTGGGACAAAACTATTATGCAATGATTGCATAACATGTCAATTAAACAAACCATACCCATACCAAAAACAAAACCGCAGAAAAACAAGATTTTAAAGGACAAAATCTATATTTCAATCACGGAATTTCATTCGATACAATAGGACCAATATCACCACCCTCAGAAGGAAAGTAATTATAATGGTCATAGCAGATGCATTCCCACACTACGTAGCACTTAACCCAGTAACTCATTGTAATACTTATTATGCATATGAAACACTTTATGAACACTGAATAGCAAAATTTGGTTTACCCGAAATCCTTGACACAGATAATGGCACTGAATTTATAAATAACAAAATAATTACACTATGCCAGTTATAATATTAAGCACAAACCACGTACATCTCATGCACCTTGGACTAATGGACTAGTCGAATGTATGAACCGTTTGTTACAAAAATATATTAGATGTGTCATTAACGGAAATGACAGACGATATACTGAATGGTCAACAGATGTAAAATTATTCCCACTATCTTATAAATCACAAATAACAACAACTTTAGGGATATCACCCTATGAAAAGGATATAAACCAAAAACCACGGAAACCAATAATGTTCACAGCAAATTCTTCAAAAAATGCACAAGGTTATTGCCAACCCACTAAAGAAACAACATGTTACAATCTACCACTACCTACTCACAATGAAGATCACTTTCATCATCCACAAATTTTAAAATTAGCTTCCGGTACACACACCAAATGGCTTTTAAACAGAGATAAAAAACACAATGAATTTTATCGGAAAAAAGAACAAAAAAATTGTTACAAAGACAAAATATTATTTCCCAAATAAATTCTCGATTTACCCCAGCTACAAATTTTAAAATTGGAACATACATTTTATTTCCAAAGTTTACAACACAAGAAGGAACTTAAAAAATTACAACCACTCCGAAATAATTGATAAACACACTGATGTAACATACAAACTTACAGACTTAAACAAAAAAGAAATCGTTCTTCATCGAAACAACCTTTTACCTGATTACCCGAAAGAGTACGCCCTTCGAGAATTTGTTCAGTTATACACTTTTACAGGACCTAAACTTATTCAAAATAATCCAGATCACAAACAAAATCTAAGAACTGATATGAACTCTATCCAAAAACCATTAGATAAAAATGAAAAAGAACTTCCCAACCAAACATCAGAAAAAAAGTAGAGACAAAAAGATACCTCAAACAGAAAAAATTATACCACACAATCAAAAAAAAAAATTTCTACATAGACAATCATCGCGATTTCGAAATCAGCCAGGTCAACACTACAAAAAATTCATCCCACAATCCAAATTATTAAAGAAATTTAAATTTCGGAAACCACTTTAATTTTATTAACATTTTCACCTCTTGAAGATAATTACATAAACCGAACATTTTCTCAATTTCATGCTGAAAAGCACTTGAACAAACTAGTTCAAATTCAGCCAATCAGAAACCTTTCCGAATCATCGCCTCATTTCTAACACGATTTCTTTAGCCGACAAATAATCACCCTCAAGACAATCTCTAACTATAACTAAAGAACCTCCAGTTCAAAAACAGGCAAAATGCTAGACATTGATACCTGAAATAAACAAAGTCTCAATATTACAACCCTCCCCTATCAAGCAGTACAAAGATCAACAATATTGGCCCAACTTAGACCTCAAAATCGCTCAGGCAAACATATTAAATTAGCCTTAAGAACAAAATGGACATGATCATTTAGCCTAAAGATGGAATATCTCATAGATACCCCACAATCATCTAATAAATAACAACAAAACCAGGAAGACTCTTAAGAGCCCTCGAAATTTGTCTTTATCAAAAATTGCCGAAGTCCAACCCACTTGTCAAAAAACTAATAAATAAACCGACCACACTCGACTTTAGCCTCAAAAAATTCGATGAAACAAATATTTTTTTTCAAATGCTTCTTTCTCAAACAGTCAACACTTTTCATAATATTCTTTCAAACCTTTTTTCAATCCTTTCGAATTTTTTTAAACCTTCTATAACTTTCATATTTGACATTTTAGAAACATTCATCCTCTCCCTGATAATTTTTTGCAACTTTTTCATCATTTCTTACTCCCTAGCCCAAACCTACGTTAATTTTTCCAAAATCATTGACCACCATTTCAGGTACGATATTTCAAATAATTTTCTAAATGTTCCAATATCCTTTCAGTAGAACAGATGTTTTTCTTCTTTTCATAATGTTTCTCACATTTTGAACATTAACAATACATGAACTCTAACTTGAACTCACCATTTTCCCTTAACTTCACCTATTGTATTAAAGACACTAACCTACAAGGCATCCTACGAAACTATAATCCCAACACCCAGATGTATATCTTCTGTCCCCTAACCAAACTCTTAGACATAGACGAATCCCGCCCACTCATCGTCCCAGACGAAATCCTCCAGCCCGTTGAAGTCCCGATCCTAGAGTTCATATACAACACTCGCTATCGTCATAAACTCTATAACCTTATTCAAAATACACCGTATGAATTAGCACCTAGCACTGAAGAGCACAACATCAATAAAGCACTCAAATTGCTTTGGCCACTTTTTCAAACTAAACACATCATTCGTTTGCTAGCTATTTTACTAACCTCATCAGACATCATCCACGGCGTTTTTCCCCTTGGATTCTTCTACGACAATTAGGTAATATGAATTAAATAACTTAATAATAATTTTGAACAAAACCAATCATTCTTATTATATTTTTTCTTTTTTCTTCATAGGCACGATCATCAATCATCTTCAAAACAAAAAGCGAAATAAAAAACGGAAAACTTTTTCTAGATTCGTAAACTTTCATTAACAAATTTCAATTATCAAGCAGTAAAATTTGCTCGTACAAAACAATAAATTAATGTATAAAATCTTTTCCCCAAGGCAGTGAATCTACATACAATTGAAAATAATTTAATAATTTTAACCCCCAAATCAAGCAGTAAACTTCATATTTTTAAAGTGGTAAATTTAAAAAAAAATGTCAAAAAATTGCAAACAGCAGTAAAAACTATTTTCACTCGCCCACAAACTCTATCCACAATCGCACAGCTCGCCCACGAAGAATTGTTTAAAATAATGAATTTAAGTTTTAACTTTCATTGAAAACAACTCTAACAAGTTTCAAAACGTTTCAAACTTCCCTTTAACCTGGTTGGAAAGGAACTATATAAAAATCCAACCTAACTAACGCAAACTTACTAAACCCCACAAATCACAACCTAATATCATGAAAAACAAAGAAAACCCACGGTACCCAAACTTAGAACTGGATGAATTATTCTTTTGAGGACTACTTTTAAGTCTGAACACAAAAGAACAAAACAGCAAAAAGTCGAGAGACAAACCCAAAAGAAACAATTTGATTCTTGAGAGAAAATCATAACTAAGACAATAAAAGAAAACACCAGTTATAATGATAAGCACGAAAAGTTGAACTAAAACAGGACCCTCCAAAAAAGAGAGCATGAAATTATACCCTCACTCCTGGCCTAACCCACCAGAAGAAGACGTCCTGAGCATGCTCTATAGCCGGCCTCACCCACCGTGATACATCCACGTTTTGTGACACCCACAGCTCTATTTTTGACGAGAGTTAATCAAGTGTGAGTAGCTCTTAAAAATACCCGAACTAAATTGTAACGCTTTTGCGATAAAACCTAATACAAGATCGTGACTGAAAAACAAGATAAACAAAGGTTTATATATGAAAAAAAAACAATGTAGTATACAGATAATATACAGCTCAGAGACCAGCAGCAAGGAACTTGACAACCCAATCACACTCCAACTACGGAGTGGCAAGACCCACCTGACATGCTGCCTACAATCACTACACTCAACGGATTTAAAGTACGACTTGGCATCGCAGCAAAGGAAACCTATTGCAACATAACAATGACCATCTCGATATTCAAGTATACGTACAGATCCGAGTCATCAGGCAGTTCATCCAAAGTCAAACCACATGCCACATCCGAACGAGATAGAGAATAGCAACGTTAATTAGTAATGCTCCTATTTTCTAAAATCAACCAGATCAACACTCATCACAACCGATCAGAAACCATAATACGATCTCCCGAGACTATCGTGATAACATCTCTTCTTCGAAAACCCGAAAAAAGAATATGCTCGCATCCTCTAAAGAAAAACATCATCATCCATCCTACACTACAGTAGAACATTGAAAAACTAAAACTCTCTAGACCCCGGATGGGTGGAACCAGATCTAAAATAGTATTTATCATTACTTTTTATTATGATCATTTATCTCTATAAAGAACTAAATAGTAACCAATCATATTCCATCAAACTAACATCCTATTTATTTGTAAGTGTGGAAACTACTTGTAGTTTCAACACCAGAATAATTTGAATTTAACTTAGAATACAGTTGTTCTCATTCTGGAACTAACTCGCGTTAACCGGTGTACACTAGATCTTTTGAGACTAGGAGATATAAGAGTAAGATTAAAATTGGTATTAGACTAAGAAGTTGCACGAATCTATCCGGCCGAAGATAAGATGGCGTGACGAGCAGACGTTGTACGTTATCTGAAATTACTCTATGAGTATAGTAATCAATACATAACTCACTATCCATTTTTAGAAATCTCGTCCCATAACTTCAAAAAATGCAATGGCTGCAAATATTTATCAACTTTGTGCAGGGGCAGATTTCTTAGGAGTTCGACCCCCTCAATAACCAAAGGGGCCCCAATTTGGTATTATTTTATGACTTATATTTTCGACGGACCAACGATTTCCAACTGACCACTAGGAAAAAGCCATTGTGAATCACTGTTTTCAGTAAGACTTGGGCAAATGCAGATGGGGGGCTAAGTGAGGGGGGATAATTTGAGTAGGTTTAGATTGCGAGTAGGCCGTGAGTAACGCAGAAATGTTGCAAGTTTTGCAAATGTTTTTGCGCAAAAAAATGTAAAGATTGCAATCCGTTATAATCAATTATAAAGGACTTTAAATGGATTATAATCCAATTTAATGGATTTTAATGGATTACGTTTGTTTTTACGAAAATAATCGATTATAATGACAATATAATCGTTTTCCTGTTCTAAATTTGCAACAATAATGGATTATGAGGCAACATTTCTTACTAAATTTTTCCATTATAATCAAATAATATCCATGGAACTCCGGTGCGGGTGGGATTTTGTTGACAAAGATTCAAGCCTGCCCACTTCGGCTCTTTTTCCTTCCCCCACCTGCAAAACTTAATTGGTGAAATTTTGTTCACGTTATCCGAAAGTTATGAAACTAATAAAGTTGCAAGCTAATAAGGCCATGACAAACATATTTCGTGTTCATGATTAACCTTGTAAAACCCCTCGTTATGCCATAAAACTGATGCTTATGTGAGGTGGGAGGGAAGGATGAAAAAAGAGCTAAACTTGGTATGATTGAACAATCTGAAAATTGTGGCAACATTTGTTCTTCATACTTTATATTATCGTTACATCAACCGTTTCGCCATAACATGTAAGACAATTCTTTGTTTAAAAAATAGAAAGTTTGAAAGGTGGGGGAAAGTGAAAAAGAGCCAAACGCTTTTACTGGACGAAAAATAGGGATATTTTGAAAAGGTGGTTAAACTGTTTGTGAAGTTGATTGTGAAGTGCACATTTGCTAAAACCCTTGATCAATCTCTGCGTATGATCGCAAAAATGCTAACCATATTCTCAAAATAAGAAAAGCTAAATCAAAATTTTAAAGTAATTTTTAATAGTGTGGCACCTGCTCAATACATTAATATTTAATTTTGATATTTTCTATGCCATTTTTTTAGTTGCGATTACACATTTTAAAACCGTCCATACTCTTTCTTAGTCCTGTAAAAAAAAAGAATTAAAAATGGGGAAAAGTAAATTCTACGTGTTCAATTTCTGGGGCTTCTCAGCGGTAGCGATAGTAATTACCTCTTATTATTACATCGCTAATTTAACCCTCTACGGAATCCCGAAGTTCGCCGAGCCCTACGCTTCGTTTCTCGGTTTCGACACTGAGCTTACTTCAGATAATGACGTCACGAGTGTGAAATACGAGCCGAAGGGACCGATTGTGTTGCACGAGAACGACTATCTGTTGCTGAACACGGAGAGGTGCAAGTTTGTGCGCCACAAGAGGGCTAAAAAGGCGAGAAACCATATCATATATATTTTTGACTCTTTTCTAGCTATCTACTCCCTTCTTAAACTTTTTCTCGAAAGTGACTTTACCGATGTCAAAACACAACACCAATAGAAAGAACGGCTACTCCCATAAGTTCCTGAATAATCCACTAATCTCTTTTTTACCTAATCATACCTTCTACGGATTCTCGTATAAAAAAGTTGCAGCCTTACGTAAAGGCCTTTTTTTGTCATTTTGACCGTTTTTTGA
Organism: Symsagittifera roscoffensis; assembly: GCF_963678635.1. Lineage (NCBI taxonomy): Eukaryota > Metazoa > Xenacoelomorpha > Acoela > Convolutidae > Symsagittifera > Symsagittifera roscoffensis. Next base: position 40,179,738 of record NC_087062.1, read on the forward strand.
AATTTTTGAATTTCCTCAAAAGCGACTCCCCCGAATGTAGAATTAAGGCTGCCATCGAAGAAACTAGTGGAATGTTTCTGAATAAGGTATAAAATAGTTTCGGACTTGGAAAAAGTCCATTTGTGAAAGATTGACCGTTTCTCGGAAACTTCTGCTGTTTTTTGAAAAATTACCCTGCCTTATCTGAAAAGAAGGGTTCAATCGAAAAAAAAAACAATTTTTGAATTTGAAAATTCATTTTTCTTAAATGTTCACCGTTTTTTGGAAATTTCCTTAACTTTGTCTAGAACTACCTTGCCAAATCTGAGATTAAGGGCTCAATGTTTTAGAAGAAAAATATTTTGGATTTGAGACAAATTTGTTCTTAAAGTGTGGACCATTTTTGGATAAAAAATTTGTTTTTATGGAAAACTATCCTGCCAAATCTGAGCATAAGATTAGAAAGGAAACAATGAGTAGAAGGAATCTCCTCTAATTAAGCGGCTAAAATGATACTTTTATAGTTTGGGTAAAATCTAGTCTTTGGAATTTTAAAAGTTTTCTATTTCCTCCCGCATCAGTACATTCTAGAATATAATCTTCAATACATCAACGAATCCCATTTTATAATCTTCAAAATATCAAACACGTACCTCCAGATTTAGCTGGACTACTATTTTATAGACGCCAAAAATGAATGACGTAAAATGAATGCCGTAACATCTACGACTATTTTCTAGTTTCCCTTTTTTTCTGTGATTCGATTTGCCAAAGCTTATTTCAACTTTCTTTAGGTTTTCTCAGTTCCACTAAAACTCAGTTGCAAGCTTGAACAAGTAGACAAATGTTTGCAACATTTTATACACGCAAACTGCCGTATGATTTTTTGATCATTTTTATAAAAATAATTTTAAGAAGGGGTAGGAAACTGGAAAAGATCCATAAGAATGTAAAAAGGGGTCCTTTGGAAAAATTGGCATTCAGAATTGAGGATTCTACCCTGGGCACCCTACTGAATAGCTGGTATTGCTGGTAATTTGATGTTTTTAAGACATCCATCATTTTACTTTCAGTCGCATCCCTGCTGCCGAGTCGAGATTTTCACCTAATTTGAAGCAAGATTCGAGCGGCTTGAGCAGTTTTTTCAGACGATTGCGCTCAAAATCTTGCTTCAAAATGAGCGGTTTGAGAGGTTAATAAAAAAACGCTCAAAAACGGCCCAAATCTTACACGTTAAAACTTTTATTTAGGTGGTGCTGTTTGTGATTGTGACTATGAGCAGGAACTACTACACCAGACAGCAGCTGAGACTCTCATGGGCACTCCCGGACATAGAGGACGACGTCAGATTTGAGGTATGCCAAAGTGACAGCTTCTTCTCAGTAACAGATTGTGTAACTAGATTTCGTAGTTTGACCGACAATCCACAGTGGCACAAAGGCTATAGTCACAATGAGTCGCAACATAAATTCACGATATATGATCGAAATGAGTCGCAACATAAAGTCGCAACATAAAGTCTCCAAATGTGGTCGAATTGAGTTGTTGTGATTTCTGTTTTTAACTCTCGTATTTTGACATCTAGCTCTTAATTAGATACATATTAATTTGTGTTTATTCTAAGTCCATAGGACTTCGCGGTACTTTTGTATATCTCTGTAGAAAAGAAAAATTTTATTTTAACACCTTCCACTTTTTCTTTCAATTTTAGATTAGTTAGTTTTAGTATAACAGTGTTATTTGAACACTTCTTATGATGGCGCAGACTACGGATCCGAATTTGCGGGGAATTCCCGCTTTTGGCCAAACCACACTGCAGAACCCCCCACCCATAGGAAGAATTGGACCGACCAACTCCTCCTCGCAACTATCGTCAAAGAGAACATGACATCGAAAAGTTGAAAGATCTAGTGGAGTCGGAGATTGATATCTCAAGTCTAGAAAGCGCCCAAACTTCCGAAAATGACCATCAGAGGAACGCCAGGGAGGCCAGAAACAAAGACATGATGCGAATTTACGAGAATGCAGAAGGCAAAAAAATCGCGAAGGAAAAACGACAAATCGGGGGCATGAGAAGAAACAAGGCAGACAAAATAATTATATCAGCCCTATACTTGGCCCTGGGACCCAAAGAGAAAAGAGCATTCTCACAGAAACACCCCAGGGTGAAAATTTTATTTATCACATCAAAGAATTTTTCGATTTTCTTGAATTCGATTTTGTGAAACAAGCAAACATCACATTCAAACAATACAAATTGATGAATCGAAAACAAAAGGATCAAAATACCTGTTTTGGGGAGTAATATAGGGTTGCGCACGAACGATCGAAATTGGAATGTACACAGAGCAAGATTGGGTAAGAGATGTATTCACCTTTCACATGAAAAACTGTTGAATCGGAAACATTGAATATTTTAAAAGCATTAAATGAGGCAATTATCAATAAAAATGAATTTTTAATCATTTCAAACTAACCAATATGACGACGGCCAACGACAGCAACAACGGCCAGGTGTACAAAAATTTTAAGACTGTAAAAAGAGAACCAAGTCTGAACGTAAAAAGTTGAACTCGTGTGTGAAACGTGGAAATGCAGATGACAAAGTTCAGTTAAACGTTTGCTGGACAAAGGAAACAGTATGTAAAAAATGTAAATACAAAAGACACTTTGGGACTATATATGAATTTTTTTAAAACATAATGTTTTTCACGAGTTAAAACTAGGGGAACTACAATTGGAGATTCTTCCCGTCGACAAAAAAAACGGGCATTCTTTTGCAGCTTTACCAACGATACAATAAACTTAATTGGCAAGATTAACGTCAGAAAACAAAACACCAACTTTTATTACGTCAGGACACGAGAGAAACTTCTTTGGGATTGACAATTTACCCAAACTTGGAATTGAGAACGCTCAAAAACAATGCTTTCATCCGGTAAACAACGTTTCACAGTCAGATATTTGTAAATCAAACATTTACTCAAGCACAATCCTCAACCTGTTTAAACATCTTAAAGATTTTTTTGGTTAAATAGGAAAAGCCCATCAATTAGAAATATCACACTTTTTCAATCATCCTCTAAACCAATTCAAAGCAAGGGTAGGAGAGTACCACTTCATTTACTAGACAGCGTAATTATTGAACTGATAAAAATGGAGAAAAACGGACGCATCCTGAATTTAGATAAATGTGACGAAGGTTGTTTGATAAGCCATATAGTGATCACAAGAAAACAAACGGTGCGCCAAGCATAACCCTTGACTCTAAATTTCCAAACGATCAAAAAATTTCAAAAGAAAAAACACAAATGCCGATTAATGACAAAGTTATCAATAACATCGCCTTACAGCTCAAACAACAATTCAGGCGAACTTTGCTTCAGTAGTCTTGATATGAGAGACGGCTAAAGTCACTTAAAACTATGCAATACTACGAGCAAGCAATAAAATTATGTTCTAGTGGATGGTGAAACCACTGGAACTTACCGTTTTTGACTGGATTTTACGGATTGGAAGACATGACAAACGAATATCTAGGAATAATGGTTTTGTTACCGAAAGATATTATTTTTTACTAATTGCTTTGTTGACGACTTTTTAATAGCCCCGAAAGCTTCATTGAGATCAAAAATCACCTTTTTGGAACATTTTGAACATTTTGAGATCTTTGATTGGGAAAGGCGTTTAAAAAAACTCCCTATTTCGAAAAATATTTCAGAACTAAGAACAACTTTCTGGTCAATAAACCAGTAGAGGAAACTTGTACCAAATCCAATTTATCAACCCTATGTTTGCCTCTCCGAACTTTATTATTTCAACCGATGTACCTAGCGCAAATAGTATAACTAACTTGATAGATTTCTTCCAAGGGTCAGAAAAAATGACAAACTCTTACACATTAATTGAAAAAGCGAGGCTTTCAATTTAAGTAACAGACACAATTCGTATTTGCTGTTTCAATCAGTCTTGTTCAGAGACAAATGTTCTTTTTTGGTTCTTATTCCAACCTTCTTTCATACACTACCTAATTTGAAACTAAATACATAAAACAAATTTGATTTAATTGAATTTCAGTCTTCTACTAATTCCCAAAAAATTTTAAATAATTCAGAAAAAAAAGGAATGTTTTTTCAGATATGAAAACGACAGAATAACTCAAATCCAATTGAAGTTACCTACTAAGTACGAGGGAGATTTAAAATTACCTTCATCTCGATTTGTACTTGTGGAACACGGTTCAAACAGACTTATACGTTTATGGACAATTGAGGATAAAATCTTGTTAGAAATCAAAACATAGGTTGAAAACGGAAAACTTTTGGACAAGTTTGATGCGTACTTAATGGCTTTAAATCGGGACGTATAAATCAAAGAAGGACTTCTGTTCAATAAAAAAAATTGATCGTCTCAGCAGCTCTCAAAACTCTTTTCATGAGTCTACTTCACGAAACACAATCTGGAGAATTCGAAATGATGGTGTTGGCCGAAATCATCTGGTGGCCCTTATTCTTACGGAAACTTATCATCACGGTAGAAACTGTTCGCAATGCAGAACAGCCGGTAAGAACTTTAATTTTGTTTTGGGAACGGCTAACAAACAGAAACTACCAGAACATAAAAAGCCCAATGAAGAAATTTAACCTCGGTTTTGGCAGCTCATTGTCAAAAAACTGGGTGGGCGCCTAAAAAATTTTTTGCTATCCATTGATAGAATTACAAAACTTCCTTCGAAAAAGTTGTTAATAACACTTCGACACTCACTACACTTTCTCTCTTAACTGATTACTGCAAGCTTCACGAATTTCTGATATCTTGTCAAATAGACTTTGATTGAAGTTTTATATCAAACTATTTCAAAAATTTCAGCGAGAAGAAAAAATTTAACCTAAGTTGTGTACAGCGGGAGATCATAGATCAAACGGAGTCGTAGAAATTTTGATTCGCACAGTAAAAACGAAACGCGTGGCAATGTCATTCCACGAACCTAAGGCGACCTCAAGTTTTGCGTTAGGTAAACTCATCTGGAATCTTCGGTCATAAAACATTTAAGAGATCCCAAAAAACATTTTGGAAGAACCTCGTTTCACACGCAACTCATTTAAATAAGGAAAATCGACCGTGACAAGGCAAGAGCCCAGGACTGGATTACAAACGACGATACAGAAGACGGATACTTTGAGGATTCAAAAAGGAGAACAAAGGCTATGAAAGCGACCCAAGGGAGAAAACACAACCCCGTCACATCAAGAGCCTCGCTGTCGAACCCCTTCAAACAAGGAGGGCACTAGGTTAGGAAGACACTTAATTTTAAAAAGCCAATCTTAATTCACACCACTTATTGGAAAAGTTGTAGTTGACTCTAAACATACGATAACCCTTGATAACAGACACTTTCTTCGGAAATTCGACTTTACCTTCAAAAAAAAATTTCCAGCGGCTCCAAAAAACTTAATTAGCAAAGCTAAAAACTTAGTTAATACTGATGATTTTGGCATGAAAAAAAAAGAGAAACTCTCCGTATAAGAGACTGGCTCGAGCACCTCTGGACCGTCTTTATCTCCAAAAACCATGGAATCCACCTCATCGAAGAGGCGAGAATTTGATTCAACATTTTCCTTTCTTTTACTTCCGAACCGGCGTCGATCTTAGACTCAGACCATTGGGACAACCTGTTGGATGGTTATTTGGGCACCAATTCCGGTGTCAAATCAGACTTGCAATCTTTCATCTGTGAAGTTTTTTTAGACTCATCGAGACACCAAAACAGTGACAAGCATTCTTCCACTGGCACTGTCACCACCACACTGGGCAAAAGAAAAATCCGACCTCCATCGAGAGCTCTTCTGAAAAAAAAAACGATGTAATCTTCTCCGGCCTTACCTTCAAGCTACTCAGCCCTTGGAGAAACCCTGCTCCGACTAAATTCTACGGAGAGAGGAGATTCATAAACAAAGGGCCTCCAGTGGCGATTGTGAACTTGGTAGAAGAATCGAAAGACTCCCCAATTTCAATTAAGCCCCCACCAAATTTGCAGAAAAAAACTGGACACAGCTGTTTCCAAATTGATTCTCCATCAGCGTTTTTAACCCCTTCAACCGAGAAATTCAACCCAACGCAACTCTGGTCGCCGAAAGAACTCAATGATCTTCGAAAAACCAATCATCGATGGATCCTCAAGTGGTCGTGGCTGGATCACAAACTACTGAGACCCAGATTGACGTTAAGGGACAGGACAACGAGAGACAAAAAACATGGCAGATCAACTAAACAGTCTTAATGCAGCCTGAGTAAAACAATTTTTTTTTAAATTGACTAAACAAAAACGCTGGTTTTAGATGTACTTGATACCATTGGTCTTTACTTTTGCAACTTTCTTTTAAGACTATTTTCATATACCCCACCCGTTTTTACAAAAAAGACTTAGTTACATTCAAAGTTTTATTTGGTCTAGACTTACTTATTTCCAATATCTGTAACGAACTCTATGCAGCTTGTATACTTTTATCCGTATCATCTCCGTGTAGATTTGTATATTTTCTACTGTATTTTTCAAAGTTTTTTTGTAAGTTTGTCACATTTTGTTTCAAACTTCGACGCCCGTGGGTTGAAGGGAGAATGGAATGATTTGTGTTTTTTCTCTCTTAATCTTCCTAAATAGATACTTGATAGTTTGTGTCTAATCGAGGTCCATTGGACTTTGCGGCACTTTTCCATTCCTATTTGGAAAAGACAGTTCTACCCTAATACCTTCAATATCAATTTCTCAATTTTAGATATGTTAGTCTTAGTATACTTCTTATTATGAGTTGCAACATATGGTCAAAGGAGTCGCAACATGTGGGCGAAATGAGTCGCAACATAAAGCGGCACTGAGTCGAAGCATAGAGCAGAACTGAATGAAACACCTAACCGCACCATTCATCCATTTTATCATCAAAGAAATATTTACCATACATTTGCAAACAGAGCCTTCTTAACTCCCCAGACTGGGCGGTTTTAATCAGCAAAGCACTTTTTTGTGACTCAACGCCGTGTTTTGCGTCAAAACTTTCACATAGTACCTCTATTGCAGCCGAAATTGATCAAGCTGAGGTAGACCTGAAGCTAGAGATGAAGTGAGAGCTCGGTCCCATACACTATCATTGCCATAGCATGCGATCAATTACAAGATCTGTCGGATCTCAAACTGAACGCCTTACCACTTTGCTGAGGGCCTAAAAGAAAACTTGAATGTCAGCGTAATCATAAAAAAATTATTAATGAAAGAAAAATAACCGGTTGCTGTAAAAGTAAAAAAACTTCAGTTCAGTTTTGTGCAACAAACTCGGGTTGAGACAAATTTGTAAACTCTACGTAAGCAAACAAGCAAAACAACGTGGACAAAAACAATTCACTCCAATAAAACGGCTACTTGCTGGTCGGATTTTTGAAGAATGGACGGAATTATTTTGAGTGGGGTGGTTTTTCTATCCGTTAATTTTCACTTTTTAGCTGAGCGTTCATGCAGAAGCGGAATTAGAGGGGCGGAGAAGCGGAAAATTTGACGGTATTGCGACTAAAAATTTGCGCTGAAATTTCTTTTTAGTACTCTGGGGGCGCTCGAAAAAAAAACGGTGACAAAGCCTTTGATTTTTTAAATCCGCCCTTCTTGATAAAATTGTATATCCGCGTCTGATCATCTGAAAAATAATGTAGCCAGATGCTCTAGTACTTAGGAAATGATCATTTTTTGTAAAGTTATGGGGGTTTGAAAACTGTTAAATATAACAATTTGGGATAAAAAATGCAAAATATTTTGCGTTCCTATAACAGGCGTAAGGGGTAAGCGGCCGGCAATCGACAATAATGGAAAAATTTGATCTCATAACTAGCATACGAGACGCTAAATAAATCCTTATATATTTAACATAGCTTGATAATAAAACAAAAAAAAAGCGAGAAAAAAAATTTTTGATCATGTAATAAGTTATTCAAGCAAAAGTTTTTTAATTGGCTGTAAAGTGCAATCGGAACGTTCAAATTTTGCCCTGATGTGCGGGTAGGTTTGTTCTAACTTCCGATTGTATATCTTGAGCTCAAATTCAAAAAAAACTTTCAACTTTGATCATTTTAATCAAAACTATGGTGGTTCTAATTTTGCCAATTTCTTCAATTGGGATTACAGGTAATGTATCGTTCTTTAAAGCGTATGCAGTGAACAATCCGGCTCAAAGTCATTCAAAGGCATGCTATTCGATTTAATCAATGTGGTGGTTATGCCAAAGATATGACAATAAATTTACATAGCGTTTGGGATCTGAGTTTCCAAAAATCTCTGAAATTTTTTAGTGTTTTTTTAAAATAAAATCTACGCTATAGACGTTGGAGGGAAATCAAATCAAAACGTTCACGGTTTTGCCACATTATGATCAGTTTCGCTGTTTGTGTGTTTTTTCTCCAGACAAAACTTTAGTTTTAAAATAGCTATTTTTGAAAAGAATTTTTTTGCATGTCATCTAAAAAGAACTACTGTCCCAAATTCAAAATATATTTGACATCTGATCGTTTTGTCCAAAGTTATTGGGGTTTGAAAAGATAAAAACTAGAAAATTGATAGTCATTGCTCTTCTCTGTTGACCAGTTTTTACCAAAGATATAGCAAAACATTTATATTTTGACCGGAATGGAATGTATTTAAAAAATTGGCCGGTGGATTTCGGTCCAAGGTGACGCTATTTCATTTCTACTGACGTAACTAATCTGAAATGACTGAAATGTTAAGCTCGCAACCTGCATTTAAAATTTGAAAAAACAGAAATGTTTAAACCAGATTTTTGGACGCTAAGCACACTTTTTGATTTTTTTGGAATCAAAAACACGACTGTAAGGGCTTTAAGGTAATACATCTCTAAAACTCAAAGTTGAATATTTCCTTTTCAAACTCTAAGAGGTCGAAACTATTAGTTGTGACTTTTTTTATTACCCTGCTGACGACAAAAATACCGAACTAGGAATCCTTTTTTCGAATTCTTTGCCCGTATGAGATTTGTCTTTCCTTTTGGTATTTGATCATGGCTTTTTTCATCTGCTAAAGCCCCAAAACAGCTGCTTTGACAGGAGTTTCAAAGCTATTTTCTTTTCACCTATATGGGGCAATCTTGATCACTTCAGAAATGGGATAAATTTGTTAAATTTAGAAGTTTTCAGATGCATGGGTAACTTGAATTCGCTTAAACTGAATGATAAAAGAGAAACTCTTATTCGCGTTGTACAGTGGGTTACATAGGCTAAGGAATGCCGCACAAAGTTCCCCCAACTGATGAAAAATGATTTTTGTTAGTCTGTATATGTGATGGGCGTTGGTCGGTCAGCTCTGCGGGATGACAATATGAGAGTGTGGCACAATGAGTTCGGGGAGTTGAGTCGTGAGATGGTGGACTACAGGGACATGCTACTCGTAGACTACATTGAGGACTACACAAACATCAGGTAGACGTGAAGATTTAAGTTTTCCTTGCTTTTACAATCATTCAAACAGCGCAGCGAACACGGGTCAAAGTCGACGGCTGAAGAAAACACTTTGGGAGTCGTGTTTCGTACCGTTTTAGACTAAATTACCTAGTCAAGTTGCTGTTCAAAACTCAATTTAGTCGCGTCAGAGTCAATTCAATCCGACAGAATATGCAGCCTGGTTTTCGAAAACAAAAAAGCAGTGGCCAAAATTTGCTTTGCTTTACACAACTACTTCAGTTTTAACAAAAAGCTTACACTTTGCCGGCTACTGTGCAAGTAACATAAAAAATTCCCAACAATTTCTACGCATGAAGAAACTTAGGTAATTAAAAAACTCAATATTTTTCTGTGTTGTTTAAATTATGCAAAAAGTATTGAGAACCAAAAGGAATTGAGAAGCAAAAGGATGAGATCCAATTTAATACATACTTCTGTGACAGTGGCTGCTAGGCAATCATGTTTTAGTTTGAATTTTCATGTTTAAATTTATTCTTTTGTTTGAATTCTCTCATCTTTGCTGAAAAAAATTTGAAAGTCCTTGATGAAAAAAGTGAAATTAGGATAAAAGTTATGAAATAACACACGTATTTTAAATTAAGGTAGGCTAAGGTGAAACTGATATTATCCCCAGCAAAAAATGATTACAAAAAACAATCAACCGCATTTGTCGTTGATATCAACTGCAGCTGTTGATATTTTTTGCTTGTAGCTACTTTGGGTTGAAGTATGCCGATTTGATAATGAAAAATGAAACATCAATTTATGATTCAGCGTTAAATTGGTGGCTGGTTTGCACTATGCGAAGCACCACTGCCATGATGTCGATTACATAATGGTAGTGCACGATGACGTCATGATCAGGCGGGACTGGCTTATACCCTACTTGTGGGAACTACCTTCTCACAACTTCATTGGAGGGGACTGCGCAGATGTAAGATCATACATCAATAGTTTCGACCCTTGTAGTTAAATCCTTGTAGTTCAACCCTTGTAGCTCAACACTTGTATCAATATACGGCCTCCATGATCCCTGCTCCCCAACCCAATATCAAAGTCCCTACTTCACCTAATGTTTATGTTGACTCTATAATGGCTTCTAAGAGCACAAATTCTGTGATTTAGAGTAGGAAACCAGACCGCAACCCAAACTCGAAGTTTTATGTGGGCAAACAAGAGTTCGAACACGAGGTGTACCCGTCATTCTGCTATGGGTCAGCTGTCATTATGACCCCGGATATCAGGGACAAACTTCTAGCTCAGGTATGGGACTTGTTTTCAATTAATATCAAATTGGTTTCAGGCAGTTCGGCTCTTTTCCACTTCTGCCCACTGTTGAGTTTCAGTTTCGAAAAACTAATTTTGCGTGGTCATAATGCAATGAAACTTTGCATTGTGAACAATTTGTTCTTCATACTTTACATCGTAACATCACGCATTCAGTCATTTTAGCATGCAAGACAACTGAGAAAATGGAAAATTGGGGGGGGGGGGGGGGGTAGAGCCGACAGTTTAAGTAACATTTATTGGTCTTGCAAAATCATATTACTTAAATTAAATTATAAGTTATTAATACTATTCCTATAATTTTTAAAAACCTGGATGGGTTGCATTTAGCTAATATTTAGACAGCGTTTTTTTTTCAAAAAAAAGTGAAAAATCAAATTGATAGATTCATTTTCTCTTTAAAACGTTCTCCTCGTGCAAATAAACAGAATAAAATAAACAAATCTGTTGTTTTTTGTAGACTGCGATTACGCCCTACTTCAAGCGGGACGACGTCTACTTGGGCATGTTGATGCGGGACGCCAACATCTCGCCGGTGACGATGCCGAATGTAAGACACGAGGTGAAAGACATGCGATACTGTGCAGTGAAGAATCTTCTGATGCTGCAGCCGGTGCCAATGGCTAGACAGAAGATGCTAAGAGAGGAGCACGAGAGATTCGAAGACGAGGGGAGGAAGTGTACTCCCGAAAAAGGGTCTCAGGGTGGGGAGCTGTAAAAAAAGTACAAACAACCAAAAATGGTTGCATAATTCAGTTGGCCCGTATAACTTGGGAAAATCCAGAAAAGAAAACAAGATAGGAAAACAAAATTTATAATTGAATAATAATGCGAGCAGGAAAAAATTAAGACAGGCTCATTACATTCATAATTTTATTTGTGCATATTTACTCATAATTGCTTAAAATAATAAAAGTTGTTGTTTATGAAAAAAATCTTGAAATAGAATTTCGTAACTTTGATTCCTTTTCTTGAAAAAAGCTTGGGTGATATGAAACGAAAAAAAATAGCAACGAGAAATCAAGTACATTGGGACTTTTTATACGTTTTGAGGAGTGTTTCTGAAGGATCGTTTAGGAAGGAGAACCTGGATTCGTAGCAGTCCCCAATCCTTGCAGAGTGATTTTAGAAGAGCAGATAATAGAGTCCATGGCAGAACCGATTGCACAAGTATGAAATAACATGTAAACTGACATTTCTGTACACTAATTTTGTGCCTACCAGTCATTTGCTGAACAGAGAATGGTTCCAAGTTGTGATGAAACCGACAAAAACGAAGTATTCTGTTCATTTGTACAGAAAGAAAAGAGTCCAAGAGCAAAAAAAACCAACCAAACTTTAAAATATATGTGCTCATCGGTAAAATAAGTATAAGAATTGCCAATACTAGTACGGAAAAAAAAAACAATTAAAAAATTAGCAGTTACACTCAGTACTTTCTCCTATGAATAGAATTAAGTTTTTTGAATTAACTCAACCTTAGTAAAACTTTTTTTTGTCGTTTGCATTTTGGACTCTTTTCGTACTTAAGCTAACAAAAATTTCATCAATTAGCCAAAAAAAATTTTATGCGGGTTTTTGCTCTCAGACTTTTTTGCTCTAGCACTGTTCTGCTTAGAGCTCCAGTGCCACAAAAAAGACCAAAATTTTTCGAGCGAAAGCAAACCTGAGATGGGTCGAACGATTTTTGGAAATTTTTTGTTTCTTGATAAAGTGAGACAATGAAACTTACCCGTTTTTGGTCGAGAAACTTATTTATAAAGGGTCGAACACATGTAAAAAGTTCGGTTGAGACAGTTGAAAAAAGTTAAAACATCTCAATTTCTCTTGGACGAAAAAGTCTAAACATATCTGAATCGGGTAAAAAAAAGTCGACAACTTGTTCGTTGAGTCGACAAAATCAAACCATACCAGAATTTGGTCGAGAAAGTCGAAGTGTACCAAAATTTGTTCAAGACGGTTGAAAACATACCGATTCTCGGTCAAAAAAGCCGAAACATAAATTGAGCACTTTAACTCGGCTACGAGCTAATATTAAGTTCATATCGGCACAATACGAGAGTTACACACGGTTGGGATCAGTTATTTTTCATATTTAAAAATTGACTTGACATGCTGAATTCGAATCGCTCTACTTAATTACTAGCTTTTTTGTCTTAGACAGTTTTGCTTGGCCAATCATTTTTAATTGGCTGAAGTGTTATTGCAATCTTCTTCTAAATATACTTTGACTTTTTAATGTTCATTAAAACATGAACGGCAACATCTCGCGCAACTGAACTCGGAAATATTGGAATGAGGTTAGCGGTCGGTCGGATGAGTTCAATCAAACTTTTTTTGAGGGCGTTTAATTTTTTGTGTAGTTCAACCTAAAGATGCGGGCGAGACAATTTTCAGACAAAACTAGTTAAAAGTCATTTAAAAAACATAATCTCGATTAGAAGTTGTGCAAAGTTTGGCCGTAAATCAGAAAAGAATGACCGGTCAGGCGCAGAATGGTCTAAAACCAAAAACAGTCCAATAGCAGAAAAACCAGGAAAACAATAAAAATACGGATTCGTCGATAAACTAAGTATTATGATCGACTATACTATAAATGAAATGATTAAATTCTTTAAAAAATAGTAATTTCACTCTGTACTTTTTCCTTTTAATAGAACTCATTTTGTTTAAATAACTCAATTTTATAATAACTTTTTTATTTGTAATTTTGACGCTCCTCGTACTTGATTTTGTCAATTAGCAAACAAAAACTTTTTTGCGTGCTTCCACTCTCATATTTTTTCTGCTCTAGGACCATTCTACTTTTTGCTCCAAAGTCACATAAAGGATAAAACAATTCTACAAAATTAACAAATCGCAGATGGGTCAAATGAATTTTGGAATTTTCTTTTCTGTTCAGAAATGTGAGACAGTCGGAACACCCTCTTTTGGACGAATAATTCACAAAAATTTTATGCGGATTCAATAAATTTTTCTAAATGTCGGCTGAGACAGTTGAGAAAGTAAAAACCTTTCAATTTTTGGACAAAAAATTCAAAATATCTGGACAAGGTCGAACAAAGTCCAAACTTTTTTTATTGAGTTCAGAAAGTGGAAGCATGCCAAAATTTAGTCAGGAAAGTTCAAACGTACTATATGTTGGTCGGGAAAATTGAAACATACCAAATTTGTCCGAGACATTCGATTATACCAATTCTTGATTCAAAAAATCGAAAACAAAATTTGAGCGCTTCAACTTGGCTACAAACTAATTTAAAGTTTATACTGGCACTTTCCAACCATTAAATTACGGTTAAAATCACTGATAGGTCAAGTTTAATGGTTGATGTAGTATGCTAAATTCGAACATTCGCCGAATCGCGCCACTTCTTTTCAAGCTATTAACTAAGACCGTTTCGACTGGCTGACCATGCTTAGTTAACAATGTTAGTCCAATCTTTTTTTAGCTAAAATTTGACTTTTTCCCAATTCAATCATACTTGAACGGCATCATCTCGTGCATCCATCTAAACTGGGAGCAACTGAGCAATCTTAACGGTTGAGTTCAATCGAAATTGTTATTTGAGGAAGGTTAAATTTTTGAGGAATTCAATTTAACGATGCGGTTGAGAGGGTGATACGCTGATATTCAGCCAGACTAAAAAACGATCGCGTACGACTGTGATCATTTTCTCTGGTGGTCGTCAGGAGATGGTGATCCCCTACTTTTTCCATAGAAGAAAGCAAAAAAAGCTTGCGGCTTGCTGCCAAGCGAAACGTGATTTGGGGTTAACGCTTCTAACTCACTTGTATCGTCCCTAACCGGATTGATTGACCAAGATTTCAGAGCTTGCTCAATTAGACACAAAATTGTCCCTAGCACTATTTCGGTAGCACGACTACTGCCAGGATCTCGTAGAGGACACGCATTACACTTAATGGCATGCACCAGTTCGATTTAATTTCAGACTGTTGGTAGATGCAAGTCATTTGTGCGTGAAAACGGCTTAAGTCTATCGTGATGCGAAGCAAAGTCCGCTCAATGCCCATCAAATTTCAATCTGCGAATAGAAGTCCGCTCAATGCCCATCAAATTTTATTTTGCGAATGGAAGTCCGCTCAATGCCCATCAAATTTGAATTTGCGAATGGAAGTCCGCTCAATGCCCATCATCGTTTAATTTGCGCCAAGTGATGATGTCAGGTCTACTGCTGAGACAAGCGAAGAGAATCTTTTGTCGGTGCTCCTACGTGTCGGGATCTAAAACTTTCCGAAGTATTCTCCACTTGTGATTGAAAAAAGGAATTGCTTTTAGCTGAGCCATTTGATCGTTAGATTGAAAATCATCGGTGTAACGATCTTTTGCTTTCCGTTTAGGACGTATTACGCAGTGGTATAAAGTAAACCTCAGTGTTTAAAGTAATCCTATTTTAGTAAATTATAATTTTATAACGGAACGCATGAATTCCAATCCTTGATGCAAACGCTAATATGCACATTACCAATTAACAATCTAGCTAGTGGCAGATGGGTGTCAAACAAAACTGCATTTGTGACATTGCAAATGGTTGAAGGAAAGTTATCCGCCGTATCAATAATTAGGGAGACCGTAAGAATTGTCCTAAAGCTTAAACCGCATTGCCAGATCTTTCGAAAAAATTTTAGGGGGTTTAAATTCCAACTTGCTACACTGAAATAGTTTACTTGATGGCCTTAATTTGAATTTACTTTGATACCATTCAAATAGATTTTTCCTAATTAAACTCATGCTCACATGTCATGACTGAAGCATCATCGGCAGCAAAAGTAGAAGGCAACTCCACCCAATTGTCGACCTCGCAAGACGAACCCTTTAAGTAAATTTTAATAGTGTTAGCTTGGTCGGATTAATCAAAGAGTGTTCGGACTAGCATCCCAGCTGCTTTTCTAGGGGGTTCCCGAAGAGTTTTTCGCATATGGGTATCAGCTGGTTCATTGCGCTCACAAGGTGATGCCATTTGTCAGTGATGGCTGACTCGAGGATTTCGTTGACGCGGCTACCGACAAAAATAGGCAGCTGATCATTGGAATTGTGTCACCAACTCTAAGACAGTGGATTAATTCGCTCATATAAAGAATTGATGATCACAAGAGATTCGAGGACGAGGGGAGGAAGTGTACTCCTGAAAAAGGGTCACAGGGTGGGGAGCTGTGAAAAAAGTACAAACAACCAAAAATGGTTGCATAATTCAGTTGGCCCGTATAACTTGGGAAAATCCAGAAAAGAAAACAAGATAGGAAAACAAAATTTATAATTGAATAATAATGCGAGCAGGAAAAAATTAAGACAGGCTCATTACATTCATAATTTTATTTGTGCATATTTACTCATAATTGCTTAAAATAATAAAAGTTGTTGTTTATGAAAAAAATCTTGAAATAGAATTTCGTAACTTTGATTCCTTTTCTTGAAAAAAGCTTGGGTGATATGAAACGAAAAAAAATAGCAACGAGAAATCAAGTACATTGGGACTTTTTATACGTTTTGAGGAGTGTTTCTGAAGGATCGTTTAGGAAGGAGAACCTGGATTCGTAGCAGTCCCCAATCCTTGCAGAGTGATTTTAGAAGAGCAGATAATAGAGTCCATGGCAGAACCGATTGCACAAGTATGAAATAACATGTAAACTGACATTTCTGTACACTAATTTTGTGCCTACCAGTCATTTGCTGAACAGAGAATGGTTCCAAGTTGTGATGAAACCGACAAAAACGAAGTATTCTGTTCATTTGTACAGAAAGAAAAGAGTCCAAGAGCAAAAAAAACCAACCAAACTTTAAAATATATGTGCTCATCGGTAAAATAAGTATAAGAATTGCCAATACTAGTACGGAAAAAAAAACAATTAAAAAATTAGCAGTTACACTCAGTACTTTCTCCTATGAATAGAATTAAGTTTTTTGAATTAACTCAACCTTAGTAAAACTTTTTTTTGTCGTTTGCATTTTGGACTCTTTTCGTACTTAAGCTAACAAAAATTTCATCAATTAGCCAAAAAAAATTTTATGCGGGTTTTTGCTCTCAGACTTTTTTGCTCTAGCACTGTTCTGCTTAGAGCTCCAGTGCCACAAAAAAGACCAAAATTTTTCGAGCGAAAGCAAACCTGAGATGGGTCGAACGATTTTTGGAAATTTTTTGTTTCTTGATAAAGTGAGACAATGAAACTTACCCGTTTTTGGTCGAGAAACTTATTTATAAAGGGTCGAACACATGTAAAAAGTTCGGTTGAGACAGTTGAAAAAAGTTAAAACATCTCAATTTCTCTTGGACGAAAAAGTCTAAACATATCTGAATCGGGTAAAAAAAAGTCGACAACTTGTTCGTTGAGTCGACAAAATCAAACCATACCAGAATTTGGTCGAGAAAGTCGAAGTGTACCAAAATTTGTTCAAGACGGTTGAAAACATACCGATTCTCGGTCAAAAAAGCCGAAACATAAATTGAGCACTTTAACTCGGCTACGAGCTAATATTAAGTTCATATCGGCACAATACGAGAGTTACACTCGGTTGGGATCAGTTATTTTTCATATTTAAAAGTTGACTTGACATGCTGAATTCGAATCGCTCTACTTAATTACTAGCTTTTTTGTCTTAGACAGTTTTGCTTGGCCAATCATTTTTAATTGGCTGAAGTGTTATTGCAATCTTCTTCTAAATATACTTTGACTTTTTAATGTTCATTAAAACATGAACGGCAACATTTCGCGCAACTGAACTCGGAAATATTGGAATGAGGTTAGCGGTCGGTCGGATGAGTTCAATCAAACTTTTTTTGAGGGCGTTTAATTTTTTGTGTAGTTCAACCTAAAGATGCGGGCGAGACAATTTTCAGACAAAACTAGTTAAAAGTCATTTAAAAAACATAATCTCGATTAGAAGTTGTGCAAAGTTTGGCCGTAAATTAGAAAAGAATGACCGGTCAGGCGCAGAATGGTCTAAAACCAAAAACAGTCCAATAGCAGAAAAACCAGGAAAACAATAAAAATACGGATTCGTCGATAAACTAAGTATTATGATCGACTATACTATAAATGAAATGATTAAATTCTTTAAAAAATAGTAATTTCACTCTGTACTTTTTCCTTTTAATAGAACTCATTTTGTTTAAATAACTCAATTTTATAATAACTTTTTTATTTGTAATTTTGACGCTCCTTGTACTTGATTTTGTCAATTAGCAAACAAAAACTTTTTTGCGTGCTTCCACTCTCATATTTTTTCTGCTCTAGGACCATTCTACTTTTTGCTCCAAAGTCACATAAAGGATAAAACAATTCTACAAAATTAAACAAATCGCAGATGGGTCAAATGAATTTTGGAATTTTCTTTTCTGTTCAGAAATGTGAGACAGTCGGAACACCCTCTTTTGGACGAATAATTCACAAAAATTTAAGCGGATTCAATAAATTTTTCTAAATGTCGGCTGAGACAGTTGAGAAAGTAAAAACCTTTCAATTTTTGGACAAAAAATTCAAAATATCTGGACAAGGTCGAACAAAGTCCAAACTTTTTTTATTGAGTTCAGAAAGTGGAAGCATGCCAAAATTTAGTCAGGAAAGTTCAAACGTACTATATGTTGGTCGGGAAAATTGAAACATACCAAATTTGTCCGAGACATTCGATTATACCAATTCTTGATTCAAAAAATCGAAAACAAAATTTGAGCGCTTCAACTTGGCTACAAACTAATTTAAAGTTTATACTGGCACTTTCCAACCATTAAATTACGGTTAAAATCACTGATAGGTCAAGTTTAATGGTTGATGTAGTATGCTAAATTCGAACATTCGCCGAATCGCGCCACTTCTTTTCAAGCTATTAACTAAGACCGTTTCGACTGGCTGACCATGTTTAGTTAACAATGTTAGTCCAATCTTTTTTTAGCTAAAATTTGACTTTTTCCCAATTCAATCATACTTGAACGGCATCATCTCGTGCATCCATCTAAACTGGGAGCAACTGAGCAATCTTAACGGTTGAGTTCAATCGAAATTGTTATTTGAGGAAGGTTAAATTTTTGAGGAATTCAATTTAACGATGCGGTTGAGAGGGTGATACGCTGATATTCAGCCAGACTAAAAAACGATCGCGTACGACTGTGATCATTTTCTCTGGTGGTCGTCAGGAGATGGTGATCCCCTACTTTTTCCATAGAAGAAAGCAAAAAAAGCTTGCGGCTTGCTGCCAAGCGAAACGTGATTTGGGGTTAACGCTTCTAACTCACTTGTATCGTCCCTAACCGGATTGATTGACCAAGATTTCAGAGCTTGCTCAATTAGACACAAAATTGTCCCTAGCACTATTTCGGTAGCACGACTACTGCCAGGATCTCGTAGAGGACACGCATTACACTTAATGGCATGCACCAGTTCGATTTAATTTCAGACTGTTGGTAGATGCAAGTCATTTGTGCGTGAAAACGGCTTAAGTCTATCGTGATGCGAAGCAAAGTCCGCTCAATGCCCATCAAATTTCAATCTGCGAATAGAAGTCCGCTCAATGCCCATCAAATTTTATTTTGCGAATGGAAGTCCGCTCAATGCCCATCAAATTTGAATTTGCGAATGGAAGTCCGCTCAATGCCCATCATCGTTTAATTTGCGCCAAGTGATGATGTCAGGTCTACTGCTGAGACAAGCGAAGAGAATCTTTTGTCGGTGCTCCTACGTGTCGGGATCTAAAACTTTCCGAAGTATTCTCCACTTGTGATTGAAAAAAGGAATTGCTTTTAGCTGAGCCATTTGATCGTTAGATTGAAAATCATCGGTGTAACGATCTTTTGCTTTCCGTTTAGGACGTATTACGCAGTGGTATAAAGTAAACCTCAGTGTTTAAAGTAATCCTATTTTAGTAAATTATAATTTTATAACGGAACGCATGAATTCCAATCCTTGATGCAAACGCTAATATGCACATTACCAATTAACAATCTAGCTAGTGGCAGATGGGTGTCAAACAAAACTGCATTTGTGACATTGCAAATGGTTGAAGGAAAGTTATCCGCCGTATCAATAATTAGGGAGACCGTAAGAATTGTCCTAAAGCTTAAACCGCATTGCCAGATCTTTCGAAAAAATTTTAGGGGGTTTAAATTCCAACTTGCTACACTGAAATAGTTTACTTGATGGCCTTAATTTGAATTTACTTTGATACCATTCAAATAGATTTTTCCTAATTAAACTCATGCTCACATGTCATGACTGAAGCATCATCGGCAGCAAAAGTAGAAGGCAACTCCACCCAATTGTCGACCTCGCAAGACGAACCCTTTAAGTAAATTTTAATAGTGTTAGCTTGGTCGGATTAATCAAAGAGTGTTCGGACTAGCATCCCAGCTGCTTTTCTAGGGGGTTCCCGAAGAGTTTTTCGCATATGGGTATCAGCTGGTTCATTGCGCTCACAAGGTGATGCCATTTGTCAGTGATGGCTGACTCGAGGATTTCGTTGACGCGGCTACCGACAAAAATAGGCAGCTGATCATTGGAATTGTGTCACCAACTCTAAGACAGTGGATTAATTCGCTCATATAAAGAATTGATGATCAGTACAATTCACAGGTTTTTTGAACTAAGATGAGGAAACTCGCATTTAAACAAGATTAAAAGTTTTTGTATTTTCTCTACCGAATTAATTTTCTCACTTCTGACCACTGATTTTCAAAAAGTTGTAAAGAAAAAAGAAGGCCTCTAACATCGTGTTAGGCTAGTAATCCATCCTTGTCACACGCAGAAGAAATATTGCATTATTTCGAAACAATTTTTTGGAATAACTAGGGGTAATCTACACCTTTGCTAACAACCTAAGTGTCTATCTAAAAATCCAATTTTAGCCTCGGGATGATAGATTACTTATTGGGACCGTAAGGTTTTAACAGTTGAAATTGATTATTGTTTGGAATTTCAAATTTATATCATTAGCATATCTTGCAAATGTAGTCAAGTTGAAATAGCAGGAAATTTTCATTGAGGAGGTAGATCCCTTGGAAGCAATCTAGAGTGCTTGCTAAATCTTTGAACTAGTTCAAGTAATCATCACATAAAGTTTCCTTTACAACTGATACGGGCCTCAGGATATGCAGGCATACTGTAACCAGCAATTTTTTACCGAGCAAACTTAGCAGATGTTGGCAAGTCACCGGCGCCGAATAGTTGCTGATTGTAGATGTTATCGATGTTCGAAAGTTTTATAACATTTTTTTTGATACCAAAGTTTCTTCCAACCAATTAGAAACGACAATTCAACCGCAAAATTACCGCAAGAAAAAATGATTTAGCGAACGGTTTGTGGTGGACCACTAATGACCTACATATTGGAAAGCGAACTGCCCACGTGATTTTTAGTCATCTTCCAAAAAGAACAACATTTTTTTAGACGTGCTGGTAATCTTGTCCTATAATTACTATTAAATCCTCATGTTTGTTAAGAATAGCTTTAAAAAAACAACTACAATGGTTGAATTGCTCCAACTTCTTATAAATTTAACAAACACTTGTCTAAATTGAAGCTTTTAAGAGGTGAAGAAGAGACACACAAATGAATGTTTGTATTATCATAAAGAAGCAAAGTTTTGGCACTATAGTTATCCAAAGATGCAACAGTCCTGCGAGAAACATTAAATCCCTTACAGGATTCTTGTTCACATCAAACACTAACGACGGTTTGTGCTTAGGTAATGTTTCTTCAGTCTCGCTTATTTACTTCTTTCAGACAAATGTTGATTGTTTCTTGAAGTTTCCATTGGCGGAAATTTTCTTTGCACTTCATGGAGCAACCCTCAAAGTGAGTTTACAATCTGATGCTTTGGCAATTTAGCAAGCGGATTTTGCGGTAATTATGATGCTGATTGGACTGAGTTAAGAGAAATTATATTTTTGCTAATTCCGGATTTGAGATGTTTAAGGTGGATAGAAAAGAGATACAGGTATGACTAACAGCTTTCTATAAACGTCTAGCGTTTAAGTTCAGACTTTATTCTTCGTTTTTCTAAGCCACGCTGTCTGTCACGCACTTTTGAGGCAGTGTGGAGTTCTCAAGACGCGTGATAAAAAAGTTAGCTCCTACCATTGACATCATACGCCTTAAGAACGATCATTTATTTTTTAATTTTACGTTTAAAAACTATTATTATTAGGAACTAAGTAAGTTGGTTGAACTTCAAAAACTTACTACGAAAAAAATTTTGGCATAAAATTTGTATCTTGAAATAATCAAAATCTTAATACTCGACCACACTCAACAGAGTAGCGAATCAGCAAATGAATCAGCGGTTGAGTGAATCAAACGGCTATAGTTTCCAATATTTCCAAAGTGTGTGTGGGGGAAAATTGATTTAACGCCAACAACAAACGCGGTAGACACCTGAGGCAGAAAAATAACTCCAGTTATCTTGCCAAATAGTAGTATTTGGCTAAAAAGACTGGATTGAAGTCGTTTCATTTTTAGCACGAGAAGTAACACAAAACTAGCATCAAATAATTTGACTTAAGCACAAATCACTTGAAAATATTTTGGATCTGTTCGGGTCCTTTTGATTTTTGGTCCCCAGTCAAAATCGCTAAAAAGCAAAAATTTAAATCACACATGAAGTGTATATTGGCAAATTTTAACCCATAAATTATGGTTAGAATCAACTATAGTACATGTATGAAAGTTGCCGCAAGGTGGATCCGATGTGATCCATGCAGATTTTTTAACTGCAAACTGGTTCTGATCTTTTTCAGTGCTTCAGGATTTTCAGTAATGTCGATAACAGTCCTGCACCAAAGGTTCTCCGTTAATGCTGAATTATCAGGCGATTTTATGTTCAAAAACAAATGTAACCTTGTAACAATCAATGATATGACATTTTTTTGTTCGAAGACAAAAATATTAGAATATATCGTCTAGTCTAAATAATTGATTAAATTGTTTTCAATTTGTAACTATTACATTGGAATTGTAATCTGTTTTTTCTCTATTTAATACCAAGGAAAGGTTTTTCTCTCTCCATATAATCGCAATATAATCTGTTGTGTTTTCTCCGAATAATCCCAATAAAATTTATTGTTTGTGGGATATAATGACAATTTACACTACTTTTCGTCATATAATCGCTAACAAAACATGACTAATTCTAAGAATGATTTTCTGCCTTAAAACCCAAAATCAAATCATTGCTTTTGTAAAATTTGATTACTAGTGCGTTGCAACTTTTTACCTGGTTAATTTCATTTTCTTAGTCGTGATTTTCAGTGTATTAGCGCCTTGTGCTTTCCCTCTCCAATATTTGCCTTCGATTGCTTTGGAACTACAAATCATTAGGGCTTCCTAAGAGTTTCTAGAACGAGCTGAACTTTTTCCTGACATTTTTTATTTAATTCTTGACCGCAGGCCTCCAATTATGTTGTTCTTGTTTTTAGATCGAAATGCATGTTAATGCTTCATTTTTATTACCTTAGATTTATCAAACTTAGTATCATCTGGAATCTATAAAAACATATATTCAGCAAAAAATGAAATTTTTGACGATTTGTAGTTTATTCAGCGCAATAGTGGTTTTGGGGGGCATGAATTAGTGGATGTTCCCTCTCCTCTCAAGAGTTTTTAGAAAAAATATTAGGGTCGGGCAGCCAAAATGGATGTTTTGAGATAGTACCATAGGGGGACCCTCTGCCGACACAAAGAATCCCCTCTGTGGTTATATTTTAAGACATTATTTATGAATGTACGGTCCTAATTTTTTAAGGCGCTTCGCTTGTCCATGTTTACTAAAATTAGGGGCAAGTGCACGACAAAAAACGCAATTTCAGAAATTTTTTTGATGGTTCTTGGTTAAATCGTGCTCGCAATGATCCATGTTGGTGACCCTTGTTTTTAGGTTAAAATTTTCAGAAAAAAAAATTTTGCTCGGAAG